>NC_091745.1:37973127-37993127 GCF_043380555.1 Nothobranchius furzeri | reverse complement strand
CACAGAGGCTGCCGCGCGCACGTTTTCCTCTGCCGTGTGCTCGTTGACAACGCGCGCACGCAGGTTTGTCACTTGTGCACATCCTTGTGCGCTCACAGACACAGTTTGCTCCCTCTCAGTGCACAAATGACCTCTCGCCATGTATATTTTCGCTCGCGAGTCCCGTTCACACGCGCGCGAGTCCCGTTCACACGCGCGCTGCCATGTATATTTGCGCTCACGAGTCCCGTTCACACGCGCGCTGTGGACCCAATGCGCGTGCACGGGTTGTGGCATGCTTTAAACGCCATAGATTATACTGAGCCAGGATCCTCTGGAGGTTTCTTCCTGTTAAAAGGGAGTTTTCCTCTCCACTGTCGCTATATGCTTGCTTAGTATGAGGCAAGGCCAGATTAACCATATGGGCAACTGGGCAATTGCCCAGGGCCCCACGATCTCAGGGCAGCAAGAGCACGAGCAAAATACTGTAATCTCCCGCTTTATATTAAACTAGTGTGACCATACGTCCTCTTTTCCCCGGACATGTCCACTTTTCACTCTCTGTCTGGGGCGTCCGGGGTGGGTGGGGGGGGTGGGGGGGGGGTGGGGGGGGGGGGGGGTTGGTATTGATGAAAATGTTGGGTTTTTCATCCAGGGGCAGGGATCCAATTATGGGGGAGCTGGATATCCTACACATCTAGGGGAGCCGGAAAAAAAGTGTTCTACCTATATTACATCATTTATGGACTTTTGAGCAGAGAGCACAGAGAGCGTCCACCCTCTGAGAGTCACATGACGTCCGGAGCTCTATAGCGATGATCGTTGGTGTGCAGCGCTCCAGGCAGCTGCGTCCAGCGCACAGTCCATTCTCAAAGTGGCGCAACCAAAAAACTATAATTAACACACGATCGTTCATGTCCGCACATGTTCTCTACTTTCTGTCTTATTTGTGCCTGAAGCGCTCTGCTACTGTGGAGCTCATCTGCGGTGATTTCACCTCACTGACGCAGCATCGAAACGCGCTCTCCGCTTTGCGGTCAGGAGATCCCATTGATCTGCTCAACAGTAACTGATGAGGTGAAAAAGTAAGAATCCAGGCAACAGTTTTTCTGGAGACTTTAGGGGAAATGCAGGAAGATGAGAGACAGACAGGACAGGAAAATATAGTTAAATAAAAACAAGAAAACAAAGTAAATGTAGGTAGATTTTTACCTGTATAAAACAATAAGTTATACACATGTAATATTTATACATCTGATACAAATCAAATCACCTTCAAAACTCAGTCACACACCCAGGGCCGTTTCAAGGCATTATGGGGGCCAACGCAAAAGGACCCCACCCACCACCCCCCCATAACTGGGCTCCCCAGAAGCCTCTGTGTAATTCATACCCTCTCCAGGAGTGTTAGTTATACAGTGTTTGTAAAAAAAACACCTCAGACATTACTGACATGTTCTAATATTATCAGATGAAAAACTAAATTATCAGACACGCTGTCTCATCTGCTTCTTTTCTAAACTTGCAAAAAGTAACAAAACCATTTGAAAGCCACTATTTGTGGATTCTCTGAAAGTTTCCATGGAGTGTGGGACAACTTATTTTTTCATGGACCCTATCGTCTAATCTCACAGCTGAAACAAGCATCCTTAATAATCTGTGCACAGGAAGCTTACCGATGCTGTAGTAAAACAAAAGGTATAATAATTTATTATTAATAACACCTTGTTGCAGCACTAAAGCAGAAAAATGAGATTTTGCAATAAATATGCTAAATATTTACACATGAATTGTTTTAGAGCCCTTTTATTGGCAGAATCTGATATTAATTTAGTTCTTACAAAAAAATGGGTCCCAACGTGGTTTGTGTGGCGTAGCCATAGTGTGACATCATAGGCACAGATCCCCTGTCCTCTTGTTTGGAAATGGAAATATGATCACCCTATATTAAACAAACTGTCCACCCGGGCTTTTACGCTGCACGGAGACGCTTCGCTGCCTATGACTTTGAACGTCAGTTGAGAGTCAGTCTCATGCAAACTGACCAATGAAGAGAGGGCCTCAAGTTAAGACCCTCTCCTCATTGGGCAGTCCACATGAGGTGGGTCAAAGGTTACCCTGAGTGGGTTACGTGATGTCAGGCATTCAAGTATTGAATATATTTACTGCATATTGCAGTAAAATATTCTGTATGTGACCATATTATGGTGATCCTTGGGTCGTGATGATGGGGCCCTTGAATATTGTTGCCCAGGGTACAACAAAGTGTTAATCTGGCCCTGGTATGAGGATTGCTGTATAGTCACTGACACTAGTCAGTGACTTGATGCAATTTGCTGGGTTCCTTATATAGGAAACATTATTTCTGATTGGCTTAATGAACTGAACTGAATTGGAATGTTTATTATGTGAAGTGCCTTGAGACGACTCTTGTCGTTATTTGGCGCTTTATAAATAAAATTGAATTGAATTGAATCTTCCTTCATGTGTAAAAGTCAGTTTAATGTTTGCTTTTCTTTTTTCTCAGGATTAAAATAAATTTGCAACAATCCTGCTTTAAAAGTATCTGCCTGGAGTTTCTGCATTATAATGAACCTAATAAGCATGTAATATATTACTTTACACTGCACCCCCACCCAAATAAAATTAAATAAAAAATGGCCAACTGGATTTTACTGAGCAAATAGGTACGACGCTCCTATTGGATAATAACCGCATGGGCAATAATCTTTCAACTGGTAACACATAATTTTACCTTAACTGGTGCAATGAGTTGCCTCTTATTTCTTAAAGAGGCCCGGTCATGGAAACTCCACGTTTAGGAGCTTTTCACCATGTGACAGTGTTATTTCCTCATGAAAAATATCCCTAAATCTAATTTTGGCTGTATTCATGCATTTTCCTGTCTCAACTACAAATATTCTAATTCTGAGGTAAGGACCAGCAGACATGAGCATGGAAATGAAGTGTGTCATCAGGCCTTTCTCCTCCCCATGAAGCTATAGACTTGGAGCTGAACCCTGCCTCTCCAGGAAGTATGTTTATGTTTATGTTTATTCATTTAGCAGACGCTTTTATCCAAAGTGACTTACAATTTATAACCTGTAGGGCATGTTGTGATCTGTGGGGGAAACCGGAGTAGCCAGAGGAAACCCACACATGCATGGGGAGAACACGCAACTCCACGCAGAAAGGCCGCAGCCGAGTTTCGAACCTGCGACCTTCGTGCTGCGAGGCAACAATGCTAACAACTGCGCCACCATGCAGCCCAAGTAGGCCACTAATGCCCTTTCTGTGAGATGCAAGTATAGGTGGATCTTTAGGTGACATTTTGTTTTCCTCTTTGTGTGCATGCGTGAGTGGTTGTGTGGCAAGGAAACACACAATATATCCTGCTGTCAATACATGACGTAAACGTTTAAGAAAGTTTAAAGGCAAAATCCCCGATACACTTTACCTTCTAACGACAGGAGGAGGTTTAGAGAGAAGCCTAAATCTTTACTGAAGACAAAATTAAAATTAGTATGATCTCTGGGTTCGAAGGATCTTTCATGGCGGTTAAAACGAAGAGTCGGAGTACCCGGCCCGGAAGGTTACCGGGGTCCCACCCTGGAGCCAGGCCTGGGGTTGGGGCCCGTGAGCGAGCGCCTGGTGGCCGGGCTTTCGCCCATGGGGCCCGGCCGGGCCCAGCCCGAACCGGATACATGGGCTCGTCCAACTGTGGACCCACCACCCGCATGAGGAACATGAAGGGTCCGGTGCAATGCGAATCGGGTGGCAGACCAAGGCGGGAGCCTTGGCGGTCCAATCCCCGGACAAGAAAACTAGTTTTTGGGACATGGAACGTCACCTCGCTGGCGGGGAAGGAGCCGGAGCTTGTGGCAGAGGTTGAGCGGTACCGGCTAGATATAGTCGGACTCACCTCGACACATTGCATTGGCTCTGGAACCCGAGACCTGGAGAGGGGTTGGACACTCTACTTTGCTGGAGTTGCTCCGGGTGAGAGGCGGAGGGCTGGGGTTGGCTTTTTGTTAGCCCCGAGACTCTCTGCCTGTGTGTTGGGGTTTACCCCGGGGGACAAGAGGGTAGCTTCCTTGCGCCTTCGGGTTGGGTAACGGGTCCTGACTGTTGTTTGTGCTTATGGGCCAAATATCAGTTCAGAGTACCCACCCTTTTTGGAGTCCCTGGGACGAGTGCTAGATAGTGCTCCATCAGGGGACTCCATTGTCCTGCTGGGGGACTTCAATGCTCACGTGGGCAATGACAGCTTGACCTGGAGGGGTGTGATTGGGAGGAACGGCCCACCTAATCTGAACTCGAGCGGTGTTTTGTTATTGGACTTCTGTGCAAGCCGCAGTTTGGCCATAACGAACACCATGTTCGAACATAAGGATGCCCACCGGTACACTTGGTACCAGGGCAGCCTAGGTCACAGGTCGATGATAGATTTTGTAGTCGTATCATCTGACCTGCGGCCGTATGTTTTGGACACCCGAGTGAAGAGAGGGGCGGAGCTGTCAACTGATCACCACCTGGTGGTGAGTTGGATCAGATGGCAAGGGAACATGCCGCGTAGACCTGGCAGACCCAAACGCATAGTGAGGGTCTGCTGGGAACGCCTGGCAGAAGAACCTGTCAAGACGGTCTTCAACTCCCACCTCCGGCAGAGCTTTGACCACGTCCCGAGAGCAGTGGGGGACATTGAGTCCGAGTGGGCCTTGTTCCACTCTGCGATTGTCGAGGCGGCTGTTGCTAGCTGTGGTCGTAAGGTGGCCGGTGCCAGTCGTGGTGGCAACCCCCGTACCCGCTGGTGGACACCAGAGGTTCGGGGAGCCGTCAGGCTGAAGAAGGAGGCCTACAGGGCGTGGCTGGTCTGTGGGTCTCCGGAGGCAGCAGACAGGTACCGGATAGCCAAGCGGGGTGCAGCAGTGGCAGTTGCCGAGGCAAAATCTCGGGCGTGGGAGGAATTTGGTGAGGCCATGGAGAAAGACTATCGATCGGCTCCAAAGAAGTTCTGGCAAACTGTCCGGCGCCTCAGGAGAGGAAGGCAGCAACTCGCTCACACTGTTTACAGTGGGCATGGGGAGCTGCTGACGTCAACTGAGGCTATAGTCGGACGGTGGAAGGAATACTTTGAGGAGCTCCTCAATCCCACCAATGCACATTCCGAGGAGGAACCAGAGCTGGGAGGCCTGGGGATGGACTGTCCGATCTCGGGGCAGAAGTTGCTGAGGTAGTCAAACAACTACACAGCGGCGGAGCCCCGGGGGCGGATGAGGTTCGTCCTGGGTATCTCAAGGCTATGGATGTTGTAGGGCTGTCATGGTTGACACGTCTCTACAACATTGCGTGGTCATCGGGGGCAGTTCCTAGGGAGTGGCAGACCGGGGTGGTGGTCCCCATCTTTAAGAAGGGTGACCTGAGGGTGTGTTCCAACTATAGGGGGATCACACTCCTCAGCCTCCGTGGAAAGGTCTACGCCAAGGTACTGGAGAGGAGGGTCCGATCGATAGTTGAATCTCAGATAGAGGAGGAGCAATGTGGTTTTCGTCCTGGCCGTGGAACTGTGGACCAGCTCTATACCCTTGCAAGGGTGAATGAGGGGGCATGGGAGTTTGCCCAACCAATCCACATGTGCTTTGTGGATTTGGAGAAGGCTTATGACCGTGTCCCCAGGGGCACCCTGTGGGGGACGCTCCAGGAGTATGGGGTGGGTGGCTTTCTGTTAAGGGCCATTCAGTCCCTTTACCAGAGGAGCGTGAGTTTGGTCCGCATAGCCGGTAGTAAGTCGGACCTGTTCCCAGTGAGGGTTGGACTCCGCCAGGGCTGCCCTTTGTCACCGGTTCTGTTCATCACTTTTATGGACAGAATTTCTAGACGCAGCCGTGGTGTGGAGTGTGTCGAGTTTGGTGGCAGGAGAATCTCATCTCTGCTTTTTGCGGATGATGTGGTCCTCCTAGCTTCAGCCAGCTCTGACCTTCAGCTCTTGCTGGGTAGGTTCGCGGCCGAATGTGAAGCGGCTGGGATGAGGATCAGCACCCCCAAATCTGAGACCATGGTTCTCGACCGGAAAAGGGTGGCTTGCCACCTCCGGGTCGGGGGAGAGGTCCTACCTCAAGTGGAGGAGTTTAAGTATCTCGGGGTCTTGTTCACGAGTGAGGGTAGGAGGGATCGGGAGATCGACAGGCGGATTGGTTCGGCGTCTGCAGTGATGCGGACGCTGAGCCGATCTGTCGTGGGGAAGAGGGAGCTGAGCCAGAAAGCCAGGCTCTCGATTTACCAGTCGATCTACGTCCCAATCCTCACCTATGGTCATGAGCTTTGGGTAATGACCGAAAGAACGAGATCGCGGATACAAGCGGCCGAAATGAGTTTCCTCCGTAGGGTGGCCGGGCTCAGCCTTAGAGATAGGGTGAGGAGCTCGGACATTCGGGAGGGACTCGGAGTAGAACCGCTGCTCCTCCGGATCGAAAGGAGCCAGTTGAGGTGGTTTGGGCATCTGGTCAGGATGCCTCCTGGACGCCTCCCCGGGGAGGTGTTTCGGGCATGTCCTGCCGGCAGAAGGCCCCCGGGTCGACCCAGGACACGTTGGAGAGGTTACATCTCCAATCTGGTCCGGGAACGCCTTGGGGTCCTGCCGGAGGAGCTGGTGGACAAGGCCGGGGAGAGGACGGCCTGGAGCTCCCTAATTGGGATGCTGCCCCCGCGACCCGGACCCGGATAAGCGGAGGAAGACGAAGACGAAGATGATCTCTGGGATGACGGAAAATGCCGGTCCCATTCGCCAGTGTTTTCTCAACAAATCTGCTGGGGAGACATTTATTTCTATTTATTAAAAAGCCCCGGACACTTCACTCATGAAAAATTAAAGGCTTGCAAAATTTTGGAGGCCTAGGATTATTTTGTTTTGAGGAAAGTTGGGCCAATCTCTTCTGCAAAACAGAAACCCGAGGTCATGCTAAAAGCAGGAGTCAGCTCCGACGACAGCACGATTCACAGTTAAAACAGTTAAACCCTCACAGCGACTGCAGCGCCAGGAAAATCTTCATTGATCTGTGTCTTTATCTATTTTTTTATACTACTCACTGGTTGAGACACCTGAATCAGAATGTGAAAACGACATGACTCAGTGAATTTAAAATACACAAAGGTTTTTAGAAATATCTTCTCCAATTAACAAATACTTAGTCTCAAGGACTAACCATGAACAAAATGAGTCTCACAAACTGTTGCTGCAGGAACCCAGGCTTTCTTTGGGGAGCAATCATCTCTTGATTTTTTGCTGTCCTTCAGGGAGGAAATCCTAATAAAACATTTTATCAAGCCTCCCACTACAGCTGGAATGATCCATCTGCTTCGCTAAATCCTCCTCCAAATGTGCAAAACAATTGAATTATAGGAAAATAAATGTTTTTTCTTGCCACCCAATCCCATGATGCAAGCGAGAAACATAAACATTGACGTCATTAAAGATCCTCCTATGGAGCCGTTGATTTTCATTGCTGCAGTTGAGAATGCTTTAGTCTGACTACATTTCACAGATGACTGCATTAGAAACCTCCACCAGTACCAGAGTGGTTATTCTAACAAATTACTTCAGTGTTGGAGACAGGAAACTGCCGTGAAAACCATGCATCCTGCCCACAGGCCAGACATGATAGCCAGCACAGGACACGTGTCTTAAGCAACTAAACTTTTATATTTATTTATTTATTTGTTTGTTTATTTTTTATTTCTTTACTGTGTCCTGTCTGGCTGTGAAGCAAACAGAATTAATGTCTGAATGTTGGTGACAAGCCTTACAGATTTTACTGTCAGGTCGAACATCAAAGCGTCTGCTTTTAATGTCACTCTTGATACTTAAAACTTTATTGTTATTGTTTTTTGAATGCTTGCAATTCCGACCAGACACGGAGACAGAGGTGAAAGAGAAAGGAAGAGACAAAAGGAGGGTGGTGGGCATGTTGTGTGTGTGTGTGTGTGGGGGGGGGGGGGTCCCACAAAAATAAACAATCAATGATGAACAAGAGTCTGCTTCTAGACCTGAAGACAAGGGACACACAACAATAAATAAGGGGCAAGCTATCACTGTGTCAACCTAACGAGGAAATATAAAATCAACATTGTTTAACTGAACAATCACACGATAATAAACCACAGTGCATTTAGTGCCAACCACAGCCTTAAGACATGTGTTGAATGTGCCTAAGTCCATACTTATGAGAGCACCTGTGTGTGTACATGCGCTTGTTTATGTAAGGTTTCTCTATAGGAGCGTCCAATGGAGAGTGTGAGGGGCCACAGATCTGCCCCTCAAAGATGTGTAGCAGATGGAGGGAGCTCCAAGTCCCAGAGATCCAGGAGCTGCCCCAGAGCACAAGGACCCCAGGGAGACTGTAACCAGAAAAGCCCCAGCCCCCCTCGAGAGGCACAGAGGATCGTCCCAGGGGGTCACAACCAGCAGCCGGCAGAGTCCCGGGGGATATCAGCGGCAAGCCCATAGGCCCGCCCGCAGCCTCCCACCCCCAAGCCGGCCAAGCCCGGGACCCAGCGACCCAGGACCCAGGGGCGACCAGCCCCGCTGGGGACCCAGCAGAGCCCAGGGACCCAGACCCCACCAGGCAGCCACCGGGATTAATCAGGCAGACTCCAAAAATCTTAAACTCCCTGACCCGGGAGCCACGAACACTCAGGCAGACCAAGGCACCACACTCCACACCAAATGTGGCAGGGGGAGGGGAGGCGAAGATGTATAGCATCAAAAGAAGTCCCAGGAGAGGTGAGGAGTCAAAGGCCCCACCTGACATATACAGTCATACACAAACACAGTCACACACTCCCTCCCTCATGCTCACACATACACATACAACCAAAGACTTACAAAAATGCACGCCGGACACCCACTCATGCTCCCCATACACGCCCTATTCACGCTGGTCCCGGTACTGCTGCACTAGAGTTACAACCATTACCGGTTCCAAGAGTTCGACCCTTTCTGCTGGGGTGCTGATGAGCAGGCACCCCCGCCCAACGCTGAGCACAGCAACCCACCACCCCAGACCCCAACCAGACGGCCCCCCTCTTAGCCTCCAGCCCCGGGAAGCCAAGCGACAACAGAGGTGTGCTAAGACCCCTAGTCTCCCTCCGCCTGCTCCAATATGGTGTTAGTGCGTGTTGATGAGGTGTATTCCATGGCTGTGGTGAGCGGGCAGTGCGGGCATCGTCTGGCCTATGCCAGCTGATGCCACCACACCACCCCAGTGTCTAAGTGCAGTTTAAAATTGGAAGTAGGCACCGGCACTTGGGATGAGGCTGAAAAATCCCCCAGCCAAATGCCGTTAAATGTGCTCACTCCCAAGTCCCTAAGCCGGGCGTACACTGTGCGACTTTTTCACTTTTTTGAGCCGATTTTCCAGTCGTGCGAGAAGCCACGACATCAGGGCGAGTTTTGCGCCGAGCGGTCGTGTAGTGTACAGGGGGTTACGAGAGGCGATTAACACCACGTGACCAGCCGCCGATCAGCAGTCGTGAGGTCGCAGGGACTTCTGGTGTATTTAATATTTCGCTCGTCCCTCGTGAGGGTATCGCACTGTTGAAGCGGCGCTGCGAGCAGCTGCGACCCAAAATGTATCAGAACCGCTCACGGCGCATGCGCGCGCGATCCTGCATCAACGCCGGCCGGTCGCTCGCTATTTCCCTAATAACACACGCTGTTCGTTTTTGTTTCTACACGTTTTTTTACTCACAAAGATTGTCAAGAAAGCGTGTTTGTCGTGTTCATGTCAAATTAAACTGATCATAAAACACAGATTCACTTTCTTTATTTCGTTTTCCTCATCCAACCCCCATAAATCCCTGTGTGTCCTCCTGCAGCACTCCCGAAGGACAACAGGCAAGACAAAAAAGTCTGACGTGTTGTGTAAAAACTGCTATTTTTAGCACATTTTAGGGCCGACGTGTTGCTACCAGACGTACAGTGTGAGCAGTCAGGTCGCATGCGAGAATTGGGTCGTACAGTGTGAGCACACGACTCGTGAGATCTGCTCTGCGAGGAAGTCGTACAGTTTGAGCTGAAGCTGAACGCTGCGAGTGAAAAAGTCGCACAGTGTACGCCCGGCTTAAGTGTGTGTTTGCGTTGAATGTCGTTGGTGGAAGTGTTTAAGGTGCAAATAAAATTGGGGGGCAGGCTGCCACAGGAATGCGGAAATGGGGTCCATACCCGCACTCCCTGACTTGTCCACCCCCCAAGGTCCTATGTGCATGCTTGTGTGATGATGTGAGGGAGCAGGAGGGGAAAAATGTGTGGGGATGGGGAGGAATGGCTGGTTGGACTAAAGCCCTCCAGGGAGCCAGCTCCCCCACTGGCCCCAATAGGCACCACTGTTCCCAAAATGCCCATCAGGCATGGGAACCCCAGCCCATCTCTCCAGAGCCCAAAGCAGCAGCATCACAGAGCCACTAAATTAAGCAACTAAACTTTTGTAAAAGCTTTTGTGGGTTGGTGGACAGAGCACCTGCCTTGCATGCTGATTTGTTCCCCCACCTGGTCTCTAGTTATCTGCTCAGAAAGTGAGCTTTTGGTTTTGTCGGGTTTAGATATTTGGCTTGGCTTCCTGCCCTTTGGGATTTTATTTTTGTTCCCTAGCCTAATAAAAGGAATTTTTATTTTTACAACTGCTTGTGCCTCGTGTCGTTCTGGGTGTTCTGCATCTTGGGTCCTATATATATATATATATATATATATATATATATATATGTATATGTATATATATACACACACACACACACACACACACACGTTTATTTTTTATTTATTTTATTTTTTTTATTTTTTTTATATATATATATATATATATTTTTTTTTTTCTCGGTATGTCCATGTCACGTCTTTCTGTCTGCAAGCGTGTAGACGACCGAACATCTTTGCTCGACATCGGCAGGAACAACGTTTTTAAGTTAAACTCTGCGGTCGCCGTAGAGCTGAGAAATCTGGGTCTGCTCCGGAGGACTATTCAATCACCGACTGCCACTCCAGCTCCCCGCCCACAAAGGAGGCGCCTCAAGCGGCGTGAGAGGAAGCAGAAGAGGGGAAAGCGCGGCGACATCCGAGCTAGGCTAGTAGCTAGCCCACATAAACCCGCTATCCCCTCCATCGTCCTGGCCAACGTACGCTTGCTAGGAAATAAACTGGACGACATTCGATTACTACGTTCATCTCAGAGGAATGTAAAGGACTGTTGTGTTTTTATATTTACGGAAACATGGCTCAGTGACAGTGTCCCGGACCGTGCCATTCAGCTCGACCAGCTACCGTGCTGACAGAGATATCGTCAGGGGAGGTGGTGGACTCTGTGTTTACATCAATGACGCCTGGCGTCACGATGCTGTCGCGGTCTGCAAACACTGCTCGCCTGTACTGGAGCTTATGGTTATTAAGTGTCGGCCATTCTATCTACCGAGGGAATACTCAGCCATACTGTGCTGTGTACATCCCTCCCTCCTCCAATGACATCAACAGGAGTGAGGCACTGAATGAACTGTACCAGCACATCAGCGAGCAGCAGACAGCCCATCCTGATGCCTTTCTCATCTTGGCTGGGGATTTCAACCATGCAGACCTAAAGTGCATGTTTCCAAAAATACAGCAACACATTGACTTTCCAACAAGAGAAAATAACACACTGGACTGTGTTTACACCACCCAGAGAGGAGCTTACAAAGCTTTCCCCCTCCCCCACCTTGGTGCCTCAGACCACATTACTGTCATGCTAATGCCTGCTTACAGACCGCTCGTTAAAGTCAACAAACCGGTTTGTAAGCAAATACATTCAAGTGTGGCCAGAAGGGTCTTCAGAGGCTTTAAGCTTAGTTTTTGCTTGACGCATTCACTTTCCGCTTGGTGATGCCGCTCGCGGCTGGAACGCGCTTCACAACTCGCAGCGTTTATGGTTCATGCAGCTTGTCTCTGCGGTGAGCTAATATTCTCCCAAACTGTAGGGGGCAGCATGGAGCACTAGAGCATGCATCCAACACTACACCATAGTAGAAGTAGAAATCACTGTTTACAACATGGCATTTCAGCATTTTTAACAGCATCCTCGTCTTTTCCGACAGTGCGAGCTATTTCTCTCCAAGAATTATTAACAACATGTTGATCACGTTGATCTTTGAGAGCTGAATCATACAAATGTCTGTATTTACGAACCTCTGCCATACTAGTTCTTGCCGGTCCGCCATGTTTTTCCGCATCCGACCGTCTGCGTGGTTAGAAAATTTCCTAGGTGAGCGTTGAGGAAATTTTGGGCCGTGCGGAGGCGCGGTGGAGTGGCGTGGTTGTTAAAATGACTCAAAATGACGCAACTTTTCCGCGCGGAGCCGTGCGAACCTCGCGGATGCGTCCAGCATTAACCAACCTTAACAGGACTGTTTTAGCTCCACGTACTGGAACATGTTTAAGCAGACTGCCAACTACAATAACACCACTGATCTCCAGGAGTACGCAGAGACTGTCACAGCCTACATCAATAAATGCATTGAGGATGTAACAATAACTAAAACCATAACTGTCCGTGCAAATCAAAAACCATGGATGACAGGAGAGGTCCACAGGCTGCTGAAGGAGCGGATACTGCATTCAGGAAAGGAGACGAGATGAGCCTGAGGACAGCTAGGGCCAACCTTTCCCGTGGTATCAGAGAGGCTAAGAGACAGTACTTCAGGAAAATGTCCGGACACTTCAAAGACAGCAGAGTCACACGAAGCTTGTGGCGGGGCATTCAGACCATCATAGATTACAAGCCCCCTCCACGGACCTGTGATAGCACCATCTCCCTGCTGAACGAGCTGAACACCTTTTTTGCTCACTTTGAAGTGCAAAACAGTACCACAGCACAGAAAATTCCACCTCCTGGTGACCAGGTGATGACTCTGTCCCCGGACAGTGTAAGGAGATCCCTTAGCAGGATCAATGCACGTAAAGCTCCGGGTCCTGATAATATTCCTGGCCGGGCACTGAGAGACTGTGCAGCTGAACTAACTGATGTCTTCACAGACATCTTCAACACGTCACTTATCCAGGCTGTCGTCCCCACGTGCTTTAAAGCCACATAAATTATTCCGGTCCCAAAAACATCATCTCCCTCCTGCTTTTATGACTACCGTCCTGTTGCACTTACTCCCATCCTTATGAAGTGCTTCGAACGGTTAGTCATGCAACACATCAAGTCTGTTCTGCCCCCCCCCGGCCTGGACCCCTTCCTGTTTGCATACCGGCCAAACCGCTCGACAGATGACGCCATCTCCACTGCACTCCACTCAGCACTCACACATTTGGACAAAAAAACTCATATGTCCGAATGCTGTTTGCAGATGACACAACAGTGGTGGGTCTCATAAACCACGGGGATGAGACCGACTACAGGAACGAGGTGAGCCGCCTTACCACATGGTGTGCTGACAACAACCTCTCTCTGAATGTGGTGAAGACCAAGGAGATTGTTGTGGACTTTAGGAGAGCACACACTTATGAGGCCAGAACAGTCTCAATAAGAATTAAGTCACACAACGTTTTCCACAAATGCACACGTTCATTCGGAAATCCACATTCTGTGTTTCACAAATATAATTCGGAGGAACACAAATGCACACGCTCATTCGGAAATTCACACTCTTTGACTCATAAATATAATGTGAAAAAATAAGTCACGCAACATTTTCCACAAATGCACACGCTAATTCTGAAGTTCACACTCTGTGGTTCACAAATATAATTTGTAAGAACACTTGTAATATAAACTCAGATCATACGAATTGCTGAACGTGCATTTACGAACAACTTCTCATTTGTGAACCTTTCTGCGTTTGTGAGTGAAATCTGTGTGGTGCATTCACGGACAGCTTCTCATTTGTGAACCTTCCTGCATTCGTGAGAGAAATCGGTGTGCTGAATTTTGAGACTCTCCTAACGTCGCAGGTCAACAAACGTCACCATTGGCTAATGAACCTGTCAATCAAATATATGCTTCTGCCAGGGCTGTTCGCTTTCAGCCAATCATATGGCTCCTTATGTCACAGAACAGATCTGCTGTGCGCATGCGCATTGCAGTTCACGCGGCAGAGCAGGATGGACCGGTCACAATCTGTGAGTAATAGTTTTATCTTATTCCCTCGTTGTAATTGATGCAATGTTATAGAATTATGAGTAGAAGCGTTCTTCATGATCAAGTAAAATGTTTTATGTTAAATTCAGTCCAGACGTTACGTGAAGTCTGGTCCATTCTTCATCTAGTTTAACATCAAGCTAAACTCAAGTGAACATTTGTTTAGTTAGCGTATCTAGGTACCATTTTTTTAGGCCACGGTTGTCAAACTCAAGGCCTTGGTCTATTTTTATTTGCCCCGCGAAATCAAATATCAAATATATAATATTAAACTGGCCCGCCGGGCGATTTCGCTAATAAGACTACTAATCCCATAGTGCTTTGCGGCGTTAGCGCGCGAGACGAAGCAAGCCCTCTTTTATGTTAACATCATTAGCATCCATGCTAGTCGAAGCAGCGTGTGCAGCGTTACCCTCAGTCTTAAACAACTGAAGATACTCCTCTAAGCGCCCAGTTTACTCAGCGAGTTTCCGACTTTGAACGCCTAGAAAGAAGGTATCTGGCTGGAACAGGTGACCATCAGAGTGGAGCGAACTGAGCTTGAAAAAGCATGAACGTTAATAACTGAGATATTTTCATAGAAGATAATTGCTATTATTGGTTTTCACAGATCTTAACTTATTTAATTATCTAACATGTTATTGTATGGCTGTTGTACCTTTCATTTGGTAATTGATTGTTTTGACCCCTATAAAAATGTGTCATATGAGAGTGTTTGTGCTTGAATTACATAGATCATGTACCTGAAGGTAGCTGACAACAACCGGACAGACACCCACCTTGCCTTCTTCAGTGAAGCTGTGAATGAGCATGGCTTTCCTCTGAGGTATTCATGTTATTCCCAACTTTACCCTCTGTTACCCTGTTACAAATCTGCTTTTGCCTAAAGTGTGTTATTGACCAAAGATAACATGCCATTTGAGGTCATATAGTAAAATCTATGGGGGGGGGGGTGAACATTTCCCTCTTTCAAAAAAAATTTCCCCAGCAGAGGGTTAATAATGCCACATTGTTTATTGTTTACTCACTTAGTAGCAAGGTACATAAGGAAATTTCTGTGAGACTCAAATTGATGTAGATTGTTATAGATGTGCATTAAAAATGTTTGAAGCGAGATTCTAATGTTTTTTTTTTTCATGGTGAGAGGAGATCATGGCGGAGAAAATGTAGGTGTTGCAGAATTAATGTTCTCAGTTCGTGGAACTGACACCAACAGCTTCATTGCAGGAAAAAGTGTACACAATCAACGGTGAGTTTAACCTAATTTGGAAGCTTTGTGTCTGTGCGCGCGTGCCTGTGCCTGTTGACCTGCCCAGGGTGTACCCTTCGTCTCACACTTTGACTGCTAGAGATAGGCACCAGTCCTCCTGCGACCATTCAAAAGATAACTCAAGTTGAAAACGGATGTATGGACATGTAAATTTGTGTGTATATTATAATTTTCTTTTATTTAATCCCCCTCCAAATCCAGGATCGAGCGCCTGTGGCGTGATGTCTTCATGAGTGTTACTGGTCTATATTACTACATCCTGCACTCTCTGGAAGACCAAGACTTGCTCGACATCAGTAACATCCTTCACATGTTTTGTTGCCACTATATTTTCTTGTCTCGCATCCAGGCCAGCCTGGATGTCTTTAGAGATGCGTGGGACAACCATCCAATCAGGACAGAGGAAAACATGACACCAAATCAGCTGTGGCATCTGGGCCAGGCTCTGAATCCTGTTTCTGATCCAGGGGCAAATGTATGTTCTGTTAAAATGACTGATCACATGTCAAGTTGATCCTTAACTATAAATCAAATGTTCAACACTTTGATAATCTACCTCTGCTCTATGCTTCTTGGATTCAAGACAAAATGGCTGTTGAAATTACGGTTCTGTTTGTGTGCACCTCTACTGAAGTGGACACTGTCAACTATAATGTCATGACATTACAAAGTCATGACACATCTGCAAGTTCAAAATGCAAGGCATTAGACCTTCCAGATGTGATATTCTCACTGCTGTTTTAACATAAAATCTGCCCATTAATTTAAAAAATAATAATAATTTATGAAATAATGGAGATGCTAGGTTCTGCCTGACATCATTGATGTTAAGTAATTGTTAAAAGGTCATGATAGGGCTTTATTAAATGTGTTTTCTTGAGATTCATTTTGCACAATGCTCATACACACTTTCTTTTTCCAGAGTATACCGACACCAGAGATTGAATGGGAGGAGAACGGATACATGACTGAACCTCATCCTGGGATCAGTGTCCCTGTACTGGACAGTCCTCTTTCAGATCATGAAATGTTGGAACTGCAGGACAACATTAATCCGTTGCAACATTCAGACTCTTTTGTGTGTGGACACATATCTTCACACTGTCCAGTATGTTGAGAACTTACTTGAGGCTAGATGATTACATGTGTGAAGAAGGAAGGAGAGAGAAGGTAGGGAGTTAGGAAGAAAGAAAATAATGAGACAGGAAGGAAGAAAGTTAAAAAGTGAAGGAGTGGTCCATTTTAAGGTTAATATTCTGTATATTGTTATTCAAGGGATTTGCCGTCGTAAATATGAAATGCTAAAGGATAGACCCCAAAATAGATGTCTAAATTCATTTATAGTTGTGTATTTCCTTAAAGTCTTTGTCAGCCTGATTTATTTTAGACCAGGAATGTATTTGAAAAGGCTGCTGTTCACTTCATCTATGCTACAATTCTTCAAAATGTAAATGTGCTATCATTGCTAGTGTTGGTTTAGTAACATGCATCTTCCTGTGTATCCAGCTCTAATAAAAACATTTAAAGGTGAAGCACCTACTTATCAGGAGATCCATTTATTTTTACATGTTATTGTTTGAATTTTGTCTCGTTTCATAACTTTTGCTCAACATTTAAGGGGAACTGTGTTACCCTGCGATCATCTTCATTACACTTGAAAACTTGTACTATACCTCCGTCCGTCTACTTATTAAATGGAATAACATGACAAGATTCTATCTACTGGTTTTTTGATCAAGGGATGATTAGGTGTTGTGAGAAGATTCTCTATGCTTCTGAGTCTGTGTTAAGTTGCAACTGGACACACATACCCACACACAGTTTGTTCATTTGTTCTCAGAATGAGAATAATGTCTTTTAGAGTTAAAAAGTTATTTTTTTTTCTTGATGTCACTGAAGGCTGTGTTAGAAATATATGCAGCTCATTAAAAGGAAAAGTAACTGATGTAACCAAAAGCCTGAACACAGGAGAATAGAGACACCTGCCAAGATAAAGACCTGGAGCTTTTGCTCCTTTTCAGAGTCACTCCCATGGAATAGGCCTGATGATTTACTAGCTTCTCTTACCTTCTCTGCAGACAATGTTTAATATGAGCTTCAAGAGGTCTCTGCCCCTAACGGGGTTTGCTTTCACTTAGTAAAAATGCATAATTTTTCTGAATAAGATTATTAAGAGGCCACCCATATGGTGGAGCGTTGGTAATGTAATGTAACCGGTTAGATTTGTGTCCGACTTGATGCCGACTTGCTCTGACGTCATGCATACGTAGGCAACGATAACCACTTGAGATCAAGGCAGCCGCAGATTTTGGAGCAAGGCGCTGCAGATGTTCTCCCTTGGCTGCAAAACCTAGGGGATGACGGGAAACGCCTGGCTCTCACCTGATCTAAGATCTGATCGGTTCATATTTTGATCCAATCATCCGGTGGTAGAACATGAAATGTTAGTTGGTCACATGTATTCTGTAAATCATGTAACGTTAATGATGACAACTATATAGGCCATAAAGAGAAATGTGATTTGTGTTCTTTTGTCATGTTTCCTATGAGCACACTGAAGCTACAGCTGCTAACCTTTACTTATTATTACAGTCATGTCTCCATATACAATATATGATATCCACAAGCACGTGAGGATGTGTTTCAGCTGCTAACAGGCACCAGAATTAAAATTGAAAATTGAACAAGTATGAACGCTAACGCGATATCTTCATCCATCGTCACACCCGAGCTACACATGCAGGAAATTGTGTCCGACTTATGCGCACAGCAGATCTGTTCTGTAACATAAGGAGCCATATGATTGGCTGAAAGCGAACAGCCCTGGCAGAAGCATATATTTGATTGACAGGTTCATTAGCCAATGGTGACGTTTGTTGACCTGCGACGTTAGGAGAGTCTCAAAATTCAGCACACCGATTTCTCTCACGAATGCAGGAAGGTTCACAAATGAGAAGCTGTCCGTGAATGCACCACACAGATTTCACTCACAAACGCGGAAAGGTTCACAAATGAGAAGCTGTTCGTAAATGCACGTTCAGCAATTCGTATGATCTGAGTTTATATTACAAGTGTTCTTACAAATTATATTTGTGAACCACAGAGTGTGAACTTCAGAATTAGCGTGTGCATTTGTGGAAAATGTTGCGTGACTTATTTTTTCACATTATATTTATGAGTCAAAGAGTGTGAATTTCCGAATGAGCGTGTGCATTTGTGTTCCTCCGAATTATATTTGTGAAACACAGAATGTGGATTTCCGAATGAACGTGTGCATTTGTGGAAAACGTTGTGTGACTTAATTCTTATTGAGACTGTTCTGGCCTCATACACACTCAGCACGCTCCTCTGACCATTGACGGTGTGTCTGTGGAGAGAGTGAGCAGCACCAAGTTCCTGGGTGTGCACATTACAGAGGATCTCTCCTGGACGAACAACACCATAGCACTGGCTAGGAAATCACAGCAGCGTCTCTTCTTCCTCCGCAAACTAAGAAGAGCAAGAGCACCAGCCCCCATCCTGTACACTTTCTACAGACGCACCATCGAGAGCATCCTGTCGTGCGGCATCACTGTGTGGTTCGGAGCCTGCAACGTTTCCTGCACTAAAACCCTCCAACGTATACTGAGAGCAGCAGAGAAGATCATCGGGGTCTTCCCCCCCCCCCCCCCCCACCAGACATTTACAGCACCCGCCTCACAAAAAAGGCCCTTCGCATTGCAGCTGATCCCACTCACCCAATGCAAAGCCTCTTCGAGCTGCTGCCGTCAGGGAGGAGACTGCGGAGTCTCAAGGCCAGGACCAACAGACTGAAGGACAGCTTTATCCATCAGGCAGTTAGGAAGCTAAACTCCCTCCCGGCTCTCCCCCCTCTCCTCTCTTATCCCCCACAGTCTCTCTGTGTCATGGTCCGTGGTGAGCTGTCAGCCTGTAACCATGTTTTCTCCTGAGTATTGTTTTCACAGGTGGGCGTGTCTGAGAGCTCCCAGCTGCAGCTGATCTCACCATCAAGGTCCAGGGGATTTAAGGAGCAGTGTGACACTTCACCACGCCGGATGATTACTCTTTGGGTAGCTCTAGCCTCCGACCCGACCTTGACTTTGTATTTTTGCTCTGATTAACCTGACGTCTGAAAACCCCCCTGATGCCCTTTCCTGCTCTCCTCCAGGTTCCTCACAATCTCTCACCAGCTCCAGAACAAGACCCGGATCTCAGCCTGCCTGACACACTGCTTCATCCCCTGGCCGCCCGCTCTCAGCCGCTCACCTTCCAACATCCATTCCTGTTCCTGCACCTCTGGACAAAACAATCTCCTCACCTGTGGATCTCCTCCGCTCACCCGGACCTAGCAACCTTCCTGTACAAATACCACTACCTAGAAACAGTAAGACCAGTCTTTCCGACAACGTTTCCATTTGTTTTCGCCTCATATTCACTCTGTCTCCCTCCTTAGAATCTCCCCCCTGGATTCCTGCTGCCAGTCCTGCGTCTCGTCTGCTCCCGTCTCTCACATCGCTCTTTATGTAGTAATAAAAACCTTTTACTTACTTTCTTGTTCTCCGTATGGTGATTCTGCATGTCGTGGGTCAAGA
>NC_091745.1:37828127-37970627 GCF_043380555.1 Nothobranchius furzeri | reverse complement strand
TTTTTCTTTTATTTTAAAGAAAATGTCACATATTTAGGATTTTATTTTGTTTTATTTCCAGGATAGCAGTTTGCAAATTGAAGTTTGTTGTCATGGGTAACTCGGCATCCACCAGCTTTGTTGCTCCCACTCCAAGGAAGCTGTACTGGGGCCGGCAGAGGGAGGACACCATCAAGCTGGAGGACCACTTGACCCAACGTGACGAGTATCTCTGGCGCGTCAAGAGGAAGCAAAGTTTGTCTGTGAAGAAGATCCGGCTCACTCGAAGCATCACTTATGTTGGCCTGGACGTCCAGGATAGTGAGCATTTCTACCCAAACGGAAGAGAAATCCTTAACCCTGCGTTCATGGAAGACCAGGGCCCATGAACAACATCTGCTCAGAGCAGGCTGAAGACTTTTGCAAAGTCTATTTTACAAGATGTCATGGGAAACTTGAGAAATGCAGAATAACTGAGAAGTCAACCACAAATGCCGTCGTCTTTATTCTTTCAGAGAGGTGTGAAGCTGTCAAAGGAAGTTAAACTTTGATCAAATATGAAAATGCTGTCACTGAACTTCACTTGACTTAGGAGGAAAACTTATTTTTTGTGCACGTGGTTCAAAAAGTTGAAGTCTGAGTTTAACTCATGTATGCCGGGACTCCAAAAACCCTCAACGAAGCGAAGGAAAGAAAGAAATTAGAGTCGTATGAAACTCAACTACTAAGGTATGGGCAATCAGTGTTTTAAAGACTTCTTATGTCTACGGTGAGAAAGCAAAACTTTTCTGTTTTGTTGTAAACTAATTTTTATTTGAATTTCTTTGCTTGAACAGTTAATGAATGTGACTCTTGTTGCTTTCAAAGAGCACTTTCTGTTCAGGAAATGAAAAAGTTTCATTTTCTGTATCGTATTGCTGGAAATGTTAATTCCACATTTAATCCAAGAAGATGCATCTCACAAGTCAGGAAGAGTGCTGGAATGGAAAAGCAGCCCTGTTTCAGAGCAGAGCTGAGGGAACCAGGCATGTGCCTGTAATGTTCGGCACTTTCAAAACTTGAACCAAACATGGGAGCAAAAGAGGAGAGAAGGTCCAGGCGTTTCATTGGAAAAGTCACGAAAAAGAGAAACTGCTGCATCGCTGTGCCACTTGGGAAGAAAACAACTAAACAACAAAACAGATGGAGATGAAATCACATGACTAACATCATAAACAAAACTCACCAGTAGATGATGAAATGAGGCTCAAATCTGGATTGGGGGACTTTGGAGAAACAAACTTCACAAAGATGTTGTCCTCACAGCTGCAAAGTCAACAGCTGACCAAGATGGATCTGTTCCTTTCCTTCCAAAGCTTTTGGTCTCAGCTCCCTAACCAATGAGCTTATTTATGATAAAGGACAAAATAAGGAGAAATCGATTAAAGTGATAATCATAGCTTTGTCCTAATGTTTATAAATGGATGCATTGCTTCTGATGACTTGCTTTAATAAATGTAAAGCTGCTAATACATTCTACACTTTAGTCTATTCTTTTCTATTCATTATAATATTGATAGCCCACATTTGTTGTGTGCTTTTTTTAAAGTCAAGGCTTTACAATAATTTCTGCACACATTAACCCACTGATGATGGTGAGCTATGAGCAGAACACCTTCAGCTCCACCAGTCCCTCCACCACCAGCAGGAGAGGGGGTGGTGTGTCTTGCCCAAAGACACAATGACTGGCATAGAGCCACGGTGAACTCCTGACCCCAGAGCCGCCAACACTGTTAAAAGGTTAAGGCGGTTCTTTTTACAACAACAAATATTACAATCATGTTGTTGAGATCTCTGTGCCAATAAAGTGGCTGAACACAAGTCAGCGGAAGAGAAGCTGCTGTTAATGGAAGTTTTCTGTCAGTCCACTGGCCACTTTATTAGGTATACCTGTTTAATTGCTAGACATGATGAAGATGGCTTGTTTGTGTTTTAAATGAACATCAGTATGCAGAAGTAAAGAGACTTAAGTGACTTTGATGCTTCTTAATGCCATCCTCATCCACACAAGCAGACAAGTTAGTTAAAACACTGACAGGAGTAATTATTACACACACATTCTTGCTTTTACAGATTTATAATCCATTTTTGAAAACAATATAATTCCAAAATCAGTCAACAATAAGACGCCACAGACAGCTCTAAAGTAAAGAACCGAAACCTGCCTCAGGTTCTCCAGGCGGAACGATTGCGGTTAAAAAACTGCTGGTGGGTGTTTTTTTTCTTTCTTTTTGATCAGGACTTAAATAGACTTTACACACCCAGCGAAAAATTCAAGTGAGAAAACCCTGAAGTGTGAAATGAAGAGGATCAGAGTTTTATAAAAGTGGAATGGAAACTAGACCAGTCATCTGTCACGAGGTGGAAATAATAACTCATCTTGTTGGTTTATCTTTTCTTTGCAAGCTGGGCTCTGACAGATGAAATGGGGGCACCAAGATGGACTCTGGTGTTTTTCTGCATTTGTTTAAAAGGTATGATTTCATTAAGTGTAGCTCCAGCTGTCATTTACAGATTGTGGATTTTACTTCATGTTCTTGTACTTTATTGCAGCGTTTGAAACCAAAGCCTCAGCTTGGACAGCCACATTGCCATCCTCAGTTCAAGGTCTCAGAGGGTCGTGTGTGGTGATCCCATGCACATTTTCGTATCCATATCCATCAAAAACGCCCCCTGTATTCACAGGAATTTGGATGGACAACAACGGCATCATCTTTCATCCGATAGAGTCTCAAATTCAGCAGGGGTACCGAAGTCGGACAAAGCTGCTGGGAGAGGTTGCAAACAAGAACTGTTCTTTGAAGATCGATCCCCTTCAACTGAACGACAACGGACCGTTTTATTTCAGGATTGAAATAAAAGATTATGACCAATACTCCTACAGGGGACACATGGTCAAGATTACAGTCATGAGTAAGTAGACCAACTTGATTATTAGGATTCTGTCAACATTTCTGGACATTTATAATAATGGATTTGATATAGAGCTGTTCAAGTCACTCGAATTATTCCAGCATTAATACACACAACCGCTCACACTCTGGTGTTTATAAATCATACAAATACACATTTTCATTGACCTTAGCATATTTTACATTACATATTTTTATTTTCTAGCATCACCTCACACAAACATAGTTTAAATAAAATAGTTTAGATACAAAAATTACTAGTTATGATTACAGTATAAGACTTTATGCTGGATTTAGATGCAAGTTTTTGATATTTGTCTGTTTTAATTTATCTCTGCAAAAAATAATAAGACACCTAATATCTTTAATATAGTTGTTTATTCATCTTGTAATAAAACTAATCATTTCATTACACATTTCATGACTAACAGAGGTGAAAAAATACTAGCATTTTCTACTTAGGTGAAAGTACAAATATTTAGATAAATCTTTACTCAGATAAAAGTAAATGTACTTGCCTGAATTTCTACTCAAATAAAAGTTAAAAGTATCCTAAATAAAATGCACTCAAAGTAAAATTTACTTATGTAACATTTTGTGAGTGGTCACAAATAATAAACTGTCAATAAAATATGAAAAGGTATTAAACAAAGTATAAAGATCCATAAAAATATGACCCATTATTATTGTTGAACCTAAAATATCTGATTGATACTGGAAGTAGGTAATATGGGTAGCCAAGGAAACCAGCACTTACCAATAATTTGACACAGAAGCAAAAATATAGCTTATAAAAATATTACTATTTTTTATGACTAATGATTGTACAGACTAACTGAAGGTGAACGATCAACTGAGACAATAACCAGCTCTGATGACACATGATCTTGGATGTTATCAGTGTCTAAGTGTCTTAAGGTTGGTTTATGCTTGACGCGTCCGCGAGGTCCGCACGGCTCCGCACGGAAAAGTTGCGTCATTTTAACAACCACGCCCCTCCACCGCGTCTCCGCACGGCCCAAGATTTCCGCAACGCGCACCTCGGAAAATTTCTAACCACGCGGACGGTCGGACACGGAAAAACATGGCAGACCGGCACGGCAGAGGTTCGTAAATACAGACATTTGTATGATTCAGCTCTCAGAGATCACCGTGATCAACATGTTGTTAATAATTCTTGGAGAGAAATAGCTCGCACTGTCGGAAAAGACGAGAACGCTGTTAAAAATGCTGAAATACCATGTTGTAAACAGTGATTTCTACTTCTACTATGGTGTAGTGTTGGATGCATGCTGTAGAGCTCCATGCTGCCCCCTACAGTTTGGGAGAATATTGGCTCACCGCAGAGACGAGCCGCACAAACCATAAACGCTGCGAGTTGTGAAGCGCGTTCCAGCCGCGAGCCGCATCACCGCGCGGAAAGTGAATGCGTCAAGCATAAACCAAGCTTTAGGAAAATATGTGAAGTCTGGGATTACAAGAATAATCTGGCTAAATTTAGTGATGTTTGATTAGTTATCAATTAACCATAACCCATCCAGAATCTGCGCACCCATAGTGAGAGTTCCTGGAGATCCGGCTAGTGAAGCAAAGACGGCTCGACACGCATGACGAGTGGATTAGACCTCTGGGGTATTCAAAGGTCATAGCCCCTTTAGAGTACGTGTCACGCCCTGTTGTGAGACCTGTTCATCCATCCCTTTTCAGTTCTGTTTCCTGTTCCTCATCACCCTGATTTCTCCCAGCTGTTCTTGTGTGTGTATATAACCAGCTTCTGTTCTCTTTCAGTTGCCAGTTCGTTAGTTTCATTCTCTTGTTCCAGCCAGGCATTAACTGATCTCTGGGTCCATTGACTCAGTTCTGTTTTTTTTTTTTTTTTGTCACTTTTGTCACTTTTGTTCTGTAAGCCTTAGCCAAAATGAAAGCTTTGTTTTGCCGAACTCTGCATTTGGGTCCAGTCCTTCATACCAGCCCTGACAGTACAAACTGGCCAACAATGGACTCAGCAAGTTCGGATCCGGTCCGGACTGATTTGGGTGCTCAGGAGCAGCGCCTTCACCAGCAGGAGCAGCAGCTGGAGGGTCTCACTCAACGCTTCGCGCAGATGTCGGCTCGTCAGGACCATTTCATGACGTCTGTGGGTGAGCAACTTATGTTTCTCGTTGAGCGGGTGCAGAGTCTGCAGCCCGGTGCTGCACCCTCGTCTAGTGAGGATGCATCCATTACTGCCGGCTCCGTCTCTGCTGATGACGTTGCGGGTCCACCTCCACTGTTCAGGCATCTACATCTCTTCATCCTCTGCCTTCTCCGCTGGTCCACCTGGCTCGCCCGGACAGGTTCTCTGGAGATTTGGGGAACTATAAAGCTTTTTTAACCCAGTGCTCCTTGCACTTTGAACTTTTGACTAACTCATACACCACAGATAGAGCTAAGGTGGCATTTATCACCTCCCATCTGACAGGGAGAGCCGAGGCTTGGGCTACGAGCGAGTGGGGGTGCCAATCTCCTATATGTGACTCTTTGGAACTTTTTATTCACAGCTTCAAGCAGGTCTTCCACCACTTCCGCCCCGGCCGTGAGATCGCCCAGGCCATCTACAGTTTGCAGCAAGGCCGAAGACGGGTAGCTGATTATGCCATCGAGTTCCGGACCTTGGCAGCAGGTAGTGACTGGAATCGACCTGCCTTCTGTGATGCCTTTTTGCACGGTCTCTTGGACACCATTAAAGACTGTCTGGCCCCTCTTGACCTCCCCACGACCCTGGACGCTCTCGTTGCCCTTGCCATTAATATTGACAAGAGGCTCCTCGAAAGGCGGAGGGAGTCACCCACAGCAACATCTAACCACCCTGTGGCGGGGTGGCAGGGGGACTAGGAGCATCCTTCTTCCAGCCGACGGTCACCGGGACAGGCACCGGTCGTTGATATTCCCTTTTTGCCTGAACCAGCTGAACCTATGGAGCTCGGCCAAAGCCGCCTCTCTGCGGACGAATGGCAGCGGCGGAGGTTGGGATTATGCCTGTACTGCTACCAGGCTGGTCACATTTTGCCCAACTGTCCCTTTAATTGGAGGCCACGTCCTACTTCAAGGCCCAAGGTGAGTCGTACCCAGGTTTTGGCTACAACCAGGAGGACCAATCCCATGGTTCTTTTGACAAGCCCCGAGCAAACCGTCAAACAGACCATCCTCATAGACTCTGGCTCCGATGCAAACCTCATGGATTTGTCTCTTGCAGAACGACTGAGGCTCCAATTGCTACCTCTCAAGAGACCTCTGCAGGTTACTGCTGTGGATGGATGTCTGATATGCTCCGTGTCTCATCGCTCGGCTCCTGTGGTGCTCGCCTTCCCAGACCAACACACCAAGACCATCAACTTCCTTGTTTCAGCTTTTCCCCTGCACCCGGTGATTTTGGGACATCCTTGGCTAGTCAAGCAAGGCCCAGCTTTTGACTGGAGGACTGGTTCTGTCAGTGCTTGGTCTTGCCATTGTCTGGAGGATTCACAGTTTGCCATGCTCTGCAACTGCTGCTACGCCAGCTGAGGATTATCCGAATTTGTATTCAGTTCCTGCCTGCTATCATGACTTGAAGGAGGTTTTCAGTAAGTCCTGGTCAGCCTTGTTACCTCCGCATCGGCTGTATGACTGTGCCATTAACCTTCTACCGTGGTACCTCACCGCCCAAGGGTCACCTCTATTCCCTCTCGGCCCCAGAACACTGGGCCATGAAAGAGTATGTGGACTCTGCTCTACGGGCCGGACTTATCCGTCCCTCTTCCTCTCCCGCTGGGGTGGGGTTCTTCTTTGTTGCCAAGAAGGACAAGACCCGTAGGCCATGCATTGACTACCGTGGACTCAACGAGATTACCGTCAAGAACAGGTACCCCCTCCCCTTAATTGTCTTCTGTTTTTGACCTTTTGCAGGGTGATAAGGGGTTCACCAAACTGGACTTAAGAAACGCTTACCATTTAGCGAGGATGCGGGAGGGGGATGAATGGAGGACTGCTTTTAACACCCCTAGTGGACATTGTGAGCACTTTGTAATGCCATTCGGCCTCACTAATGCTCCTGCTGTCTTTCAGTCACTAATAAATGATGTGCTTAGAGACATGCTCAATACCTTTGTTTTTCTTTATTTGGATGACATTCTTGTCTTCTCTCATGATTTATTGTCACACACTGACCATGTTTGTCGGGTTCTCCAGCGCCTTCTCCACCATGGCCTCTTTGTTAAAGCAAAGAAGTGCAAGTTCCATGTTTGCTCTGTTTCTTTTCTTGGCCTCTTGGTGGGTCAGGGCAAGATCCAGATGGACCCCGGCAGGGTGGTGGCGGTTAGGGACTGGCTGGTTCTGACTTCCAGGAGAGATGTGCAGCGGTTTCTGGGGTTCGCCAACTTCTACTGGAAGTTCATTCGAGGCTTCAGCACTATCGCGGCCCCCTTGCATGCCCTGACTTCTCCGTCATCCAGGTTTGTGTCGTCTCCCAGAGCTAACGCAGCCTTTTGCAAGTAGAATGACACCTTTGTCTTGGCTCCTATACTCACCATTCCTGACCCCGTACTTCAGTTTGTGGTGGAGGTGGATGCTTCAGCCTCTGGTGTTGGGGCGGTCTTGTCCCAGTGGTCGGTTGTTGACAACCGCATTTACCCATGTGCCTTTCTGTCCCATAAACTGTCAACCGCAGAGAGGAACTATGACGTAGGGGACCGGGAACTCTTGGCCATCAAGGTGGCTTTGGAAGAGTGGCGCCATTGGCTCGAGGGTTCTCAGCAGCCATTCGTCATCTGGGCAGACCATAAAAACCTTGAATACCTCAAGGGGGCGAAGAGGCTTAACCCACGTCAGGCCAGGCAGGCCTTGTTTTTTGCATGCTTTGACTTCTCTGTCTCCTATCGCACAGGATCTAGAAAAGGTAAACCCGATGCCCTTTCTTGTTTGGTCTGCTCCTCCCCCCTGACCCCGGACCCGCCGGCGAGCATTCTTCCTCCCTTCTGTGTTGTCGTGGCCATCTCCTGGGAAGAGGAGAAGAACATCAGGCAGGGCACCACTGGTGTCTAACCCCTGGTCGGATGTCCCCAGGGCCTGCTTTTTGTTCCCCCAAAGCTGCGCTCCCAAGTTATCCATTGTGGTCATGCTTCCAAGTTTGCCTGTCACCCCGGGGCTCGGCGGACCTCGTTCCTGGTTCGACGCCGCTTCTGGTAGCCCACCCTGGAGAAAGAGGTTTGGGAGTATGTGGCGGCCTGCCCCGTCTGTTCCAGGAACAAGACCTCCTTGAGTCATCCCCCTGGACTTCTCCGCCCGCTGCCCATGCCGCACCACCCCTGGTCCCTCATATCTCTATCTCTATATCTACCTCTTCTGAGGGCAACACGGCTGTCCTCACGGTGGTCGACCGCTTCTCAAAGATGGCCCGCTTTCTTCCGCTGGCCAAACTGCCTTCTGCCAAGGAAACTGCTGAGATCCTGCTGTCCCAGGTCTTCAGGATCCATGGGTTCCCCTCTGATGTTGTGTTTGACCGGGGCCCGCAGTTTGTGTCATGGTTTTGGGAGGCCTTCTGCTCTCTGCTTGGAGCTATCATGAGCCTGTCCTCGGGATATCACCCCCAGACCAACGGGCAGTCTGAACGGGTCAACCAGGAATTGGAGAAGGGCCTAAGCTTAATTGCGTCCAGCAGTCCGGCCACCTGGAGCAAACAACTGGTGTGGGTTGAGTTTGCCCACAACATAATGCCCTGCTCGTCCATGGAGTTCCCCTTTCATCACCCCACACCCCCAGCCCCCCACCCCCGTTCCTGGGTCAAGAGAGGGAGGTTCGGGTGCCCTCAGCCCTGGCCTTGTTCCACCGCTGCCGCAGCTCTTGGGCCAAGCCATGCTGCACTCTGCTTCACAGGACATCACAGTACAAGACTGTGGCAGATTCCAGATGCTTGCCAACTCCTTCCTATCAAGTGGGGCAGAGGGTCTGGTTGTCTACTCGTGACTTGCCCCTACAACTGGAGTCATGCAAGCTGGCGCCGAGGTTCGTTGGTCCGTTCTCTATCTCAAAGGTTGTAAACCCCTTTGCGGTTCGTCTCCGTCTCCCCAGGACCATGAGGTGCTGCCCTACATTTCACGTCTGGTGAGGCCGGTGGAAGAATGCCCTCTCATCCCTGCTGACCCGCCTCCCCTGCCCCCTCGGTTCCTGGATGGTGGTCCCGTCTACACAGCCCGGCTGCTGGACGTCCATCGGCGGGGATGCGGCCGACAGTTCCTGGTGGACTGGGAGGGTTATGGTCCCTAGGAACATTCTTGGGTGGCTGCTAGCGACGTCCTGGATCCCTCTCTGATCAGTGGCTTCAATGCACGCTGTGCTGCTGCCTTGTGCCCGTCATGGGCCGGTCATTGAGGGGGGGGGGGGGGGGGTTCTGTCACACCCTGCTGTGAGACCTGTTCATCCATCCCACTTCCTGTTTTATTTTGGTGTCATCTCTCCTTTTTCAGTTCTGTTTCCTGTTCCTCATCACCCTGATTTCTCCCAGCTGTTCTTGTGTGTATATAACCAGCTTCTGTTCTCTTTCAGGTGCCAGTTTGTTAGTTTAGTTCTCTTGTTCCAGACAGACATTAACTGATCCCTGGGTCCTTTGACTCCGTTCTGTTTTTGGATCACTTTTGATCTTTATTTAAATAAGCCTTAGCCAAAATAAAAGCTTTGTTTTGTCAAACTCTGCATTTGGGTCCAGTCCTTCATACCAGCCCTGACAGTACGACCCAGCTGGTCAGTGGAATAATCTCTGGGTGTCTGCTGGCGTCTGATGAAGGTTAAAACAAATAATTTGCTGTTTGGTCCTGAAAAAGGGTGCTGCTTAAAGTGTTCTGTTAAAAGATCTGGCTTGATCTCACCAGAGATGGGCATTTCGCATTTTGGCTGGAACTCAAGAATAGAGGAAGTGTCTTTCTCTTTTGAGGGTGTTTGACCAATCAGTCCAGAAAAACGTGGGAGGTGTAAACAAAGTCCCCCGACATCACATCTGTTGCTCAAAGACCGGTAAAGGAGTTTTTCACTCATTGTGGGATCTAAATGTGATATAACTGTCATAATAAAATGTGACATGACTGAAAATAAAATCCTCATTAACTCACCCAGTAGATTCGTTTGGTCTAAGATCTGAAATAATGTATTTCAACAATAAACAGTTATTTTGATTCATTCTTACTGTCAAGCAATCAAGTCTTATTAAATTCACTTTAGATGAAACATTCGTTGTGCTATGATTGTAATTAATCTGCAAAGTGAGAAAACCATAAAACAGAATGATTCTTTTATTACGGTATAAAAGTCTCGTCTTGGGTCTTGTGACTGCAGGCCCAGATAAACAGGAGATGGATTTTGTTATGACGCTCGCCAAAATGGCCACAGATGGTTATTAACAGAGGGTTTATTATTATTATTATTATTATTATTTTTTTGGTTTAGAGAAGTGTGGATAGTGTCGATGGTCATGACCTGTGGCATTGCATGGCCTTTCTCAACGCTACATTTAGCTACCTTTTTGTCAGTGTAAGAATGGCTTCTTTTACGTAAGTAGTCTAAAAACACTAGACTGCTAATGCCAATGGTTGCCTTCAACCAGCTGAGATGTTCTCTGCTGTTACCTGTAGAGTAAACCAACAACAGCTTAACCCGTCACGAGTCAAGATGGGTGAGTCCATGAATGTTAACTCGTTAACTGCCATTAACGACAAATGTCGTCATTTTAAATCCAACCGTTCACTGCTGATGACAACTAAAGTCGTCATTTGCATTTTTTACTGTGTGGGTGTCGGAACGAGCCCCCACACCGTGAGAACAAACATGCCAGCTCTAAAGCCGATCTTCATCCGCATATGTCACACATGACACATACATACATGATCAGGAAGCAGAAAATCCATGTGTTAGAAAATCGTTTTGCTGTAAAAAGAAAGTGAGGCGCAAACCGGAAAAGCTCCTGCCAATCACAATTCACAAGGGATTATGAAAGAACAGATAAAGCTCGAAAAGCGCAGATTCTTCCTGATGTAAGAGGTGAGTCTCCGCTTTGTTTTGTTAATTTTGGCGTTGACATCATCATAGAGTGCAACGTTCTGTGACTCTTAAAAAAACAGTGAAAATGCTGAAAACAGCTGGCAGTGACTGAGTTAAGTGACGGTGTGACGTAGATCTGTCCCGCACCTTTAAAGGGCTTGTCTCGTGCTTTTTTACACCTTGCAGACCAAATATAGGCACATTACGCAATGAAATATTACCATTAACACAACTGAGATGTCATTTTTAATGAAACATAAGATATTTTTGTGAGCCACTTCAACCCAGAAATAAGATGCGTGGCTCTGATTAAACCAACCCTTCCCCCCTGAGAAATCCATACGACTGCAGACTGCAGATTCACATTTGTTGCCAATGCAATTCCGCCTTTCCTGGAATCCACTGATTTCCCTCTTTCCTATTCAGAATCAGAATCAGAAGTTTTTATTGCCATATGTGTGCCAAGTCACAACATTAGGAAATTGCTGCGGTATTTTGGTGCAGAAGGTAAGATAGAAAAAAAATTAATTAAGAGATTAGCAAATATAAGAGAACTAATAAAACACTCATGATAAAATTATTAATGTAAAAAGTGGCAAGAATTAGAGAAGCAGCTATCTAACCCGTGTAGGTATTAATCTGAGTGTTTGCTGAATGTTTCAAGCACAGTATCAGGTCACGTGACTGGGACCGATCAACTTGAGTGGGCTGCCCTAGGATTTTCATTCAAAAGTCCAACTGCAGAGGGGAAGAAACTGTTTTTGTGGCGAGAGGTTCTGGTCCGAATGGATCTGAGCCTTCTGCCAGATGGGAGCGAGTCGAAGAGACTGTGTCCAGGGTGATACGAGTCAGCTATTATCCGACCTGCACACCTCAATGTCCTAGAGGTGTACAGATCTGGAATGGAGGGGAGTTTGCAGCCAGTGACCTTTTCTGCAGAGCGCACGACACGCTGCAGCCTCTTCTTGTCCCTGGTGGTAGCTCCAGCGTACCACACGGTGATGGAGGAGGTGAGGATGGACTCGATGATAGCGGTGTAGAAATGGCTCATTGACTGTGGTGATAGGCTGAATTTCTTCAACTGCCTCAGGAAGTACATCCTCTGCTGGGCCGTTTTTCTGATGGTGGTGATGGTGGGCTCCCATTTGAGGTCCTGGGTGATGGTGGTGCCCAGGAAGCGACATGAGTCCACCATCGTGATGGGAGTGTCAGACAGGTTTAAGGGGGAAATGGGGTGTGTGTGTTTCCTAAAGTCCACAACAACCTCCGCTGTCTTCTGGGTGTTTAGCACCAGGTTGTTGTGGCTGCACCAGGACACCAGCCGTTCAGCCTCCATTCTGTAAGCGGACTCATCCCCATTAGAGATGAGTCCGATGATGGTGGTGTCGTCAGCAAACTTGATTAGTTTGACAGACTCATGCTTGGAGGTGCAGCTGTTGGTGTACAGGGAGAAGAGCAGAGGGGAAAGAACACAGCCCTGTGGTGAGCTGATGGTCCGTTGGTCCGAGACATTCTTTCCCAGCCTATTAATTTTCTTGTCAGGGATTTTATCAATATGTTCATCAATAAACTCATTTCCTGCAGCTAGAGAGAGGCATAAGAAGCAATAAGGCAGACATACAAACCAAATCATGATCTGTGGCAAGTGCCCCGAACATCTGGTCACAGAGTTTATTTATACAAAAGAGATAAGAAAGGAATGGGAGTGGATCATGTGTGTGAGAGAGAGAGTGTGTGTGTGTGTGTGTATGGGAGGACAAGAATGTGTGTGTGTGTGTGTGTGTGTGTGTGTGTGTGTGTGTGTGTGTGTGTGTGTGTGTGTGTGTGTGTGTGTGTGTGTGTGTGTGTGTGTGTGTGTGTGTGTGTGTGTGTGTGTGTGAATGCTTTCAGGACATTCAGTTAATAGACCTGTTAATAAGACCAAGGTAATGAAATATAAAATTTCCATAACATTTCTCTTTCCCTTTCCTTGCTTTTTTAATCACAAGTCTTTATTATTATATAATTTTCTCCTAATTGTAATATTATTTAATAATTTTTTTAAGTTTTTTTTTGTACTTTGAATATTTTGATCTTGTGAAGTGCCTCTTGATTTTTATCTTGAGAGGTGCTAAATAAAAGATAATTTTCTTTCTTTTTCTTTCTTTCAGTTGGGGAAACGCGTTTCAAAGATTATTCTGATCTCTTTAAAATCACGTGATCAGGCCTGATTTTCTTTCACGTGATTGGATCGGAGTATCTATTGTGCAATCATTTTTATTTATTAGGCCTATAAATACTTTACTCAGTAACAAGGATGATTGAAAGTGTAGCAAAGTACAATACTCAAAAATAAACTACTCCAGTAAAAGTGCAGACTTAAAAACCAACTTTAAAAGTATAACTACTCAACAAAGCTGCTAAATTACAGTAGCACTAGTATACGTCATTTGTTACTTTCCACACCTGATTACTAAATTCTTGAGCAGAAATTTCTGGTCCTCATTTCATATCTTTCTTGTGAAATTATTTAAAGTATTTCCAGTAACTTTAACACAACTGAAAGAACAAGAAAGAAGTCATCTTGATGTCAAACCTGAAACTTATACAGGATTTTTGTTCGAAAGCAATAAAAAAACTGAAATAAATACAGAACATTTTATGTATTTATTTAGTTTACCTGTTTGATTATATTCAATAGAATAAATACAATAAAGTTTATCTCTCACCAAATAGAATATTTACTAATAAATCACAATGTAACCATAGAAACATTACATAGTATGTATGTTGTGTGAGGGGGCCATCGTCTAACACACTGCTGCTAACCACTTAAACATTCTCCCTCTCCTGATAATAACTTTTTGCTTTCCTTGACGTTGGATGTGCTACTACTAGTTTACCCATTTAATTAGAGATCCACTAGGATAAATACAATAAAGTTGATATCACCAAATAGAATATTTACTACGACATCACAATAGAACTATAGACACATTATTGTGTGTGTGTGTGTGTGTGTGTGTGTGTGTGTGTGTGTGTGTGTGTGTGTGTGTGTGTGTGTGTGTGTGTGTGTGTGTGTGTGTGTGTGTGTGTGTGTGTGTGTGTCTGCTCTGTCTTCTCCATCCCCAGTGAGTCGTGGAGGATGGCTGCTTATACTGAGCCAGGATCCTCTGGAGATTTCTTCCTGTTAAAAGGGAGTTTTCCTCTCCACTGTTGCTATATGCTTGCTTAGTATGAGGATTGCTGTAAAGACTCTGACACTAGTCAGTGACTCGATGCAACCTGCTGGGTTCCTTATATAGGAAACTTTTTTCTGATTGGCTTAATGAACTGGGGCCTCATTTATCAAGCTTGCTTATGCACAAAACGGGGTCGGAAAACTGCATAAGCAACTTTCCACGCAAACGTTGGGATTTATGAAAGAAAACTTAGCGGAAAAATGTGTGCAACTTTAAGCTGACTAAGGACCTGGCTTACGCACATGTTGGACATGGAAAGCACCTGCAGTGCTGCTGCTGAGAAGATACAATTATGAAATCCTGCAGCATTATCACTTGTACTGCTTCGTTTTCACATATAACAAGACCCCCCACATGCACATACACACACGAGCGCGCACACACACACACATGTGCACACACACTGCCTCACGCACGCACACACACACACTCAATTCAATTCAATTCAAGTTTATTTTATATAGCACCAAATCACGACAAGAGTCGTCTCAAGGCACTTCACATAATAAACATTCCAATTCACAGTTCATTAAGCCAATCAGAAATAATGTTTCCTATATAAGGAACCCAGCAAATTGCATCAAGTCACTGACTAGTGTCAGTGACTATACAGCAATCCTCATACTAAGCAAGCATGCAGCGACAGTGGAGAGGAAAACACCCTTTTAACAGGAAGAAACCTCCAGAGAATCCTGGCTCAGTATAAGCAGCCATCCTCCACGACTCACTGGGGATGGAGAAGACAGAGCAGACACACACACACACACACACACACACACACACACACACACACACACACACACACACACACACACACACACACACACACACACACACACACAATAATGTGTCTATAGTTCTATTGTGATGTCGTAGTAAATATTCTATTTGGTGATATCAACTTTATTGTATTTATCCTAGTGGATCTCTAATTAAATGGGTAAACTAGTAGTAGCACATCCAACGTCAAGGAAAGCAAAAAGTTATTATCAGGAGAGGGAGAATGTTTAAGTGGTTAGCAGCAGTGTGTTAGACGATGGCCCCCTCCATGAGGCCACCACAGCTCAGCAGAACACCGTTGTTACTTCTTCTGGGGAGAAAAACACTTAGAGAGAAAATAAAGTTAACAGCTGAAATTGCAGAAAGTAATACAGTTAAAGAGCAGATTGTAGAAGAAAGCAGTAGAGTGTGAAAAGTGGTCAGTGTATCCTCCAGCAGTCTAAGCCTATAGCAGCATAACTACAGAGAAATCTCTGGATAATCTATCCTATTTAGATGGAGGCATGTTGGAGGCACACACAGCCTGAAGCCAGAATGCGGAATGCAGAAATCAGCAGGGGGCAGATTGAGACAGAATGTCATGCATCTGTGACAGTGTGTGTGTCCTGTCACTGTGACCTGATTGATTATGCGCCCTGGCTACTTGAACAAGGCTGACTGGTTAGTGCACGTGATTATCACCTGGGAGTCTGGGGATCAATCCAGATCATTTTTTTTTATATCCGCCACAGATCTCTTTGAAGAACTCAGCATTGACGGCTTCAGCAACGCTGTGCCACTCCGTGGATTTTCTCTTATTTGTTTTGCAAAAGCACTTCCTTTCAGTTCTCCACCTCACCCACAAGTACCTCAATTTCTGCTTGTGAAATAGCGCTTCCTTGATCTGCCTTGATCTACGGTCACCATGTCATTGGCGGAGCGCTGCAACAGCTGGCTTATGCATGAGATCCACATGGCACTTTGCATTGACTATTTATGGCAGTAAGTGGGCGTGGTGAGGGCGGGATGTGACTTAAAAGCAGCTGAGAAACATTCTCGTTAGTCTCTGATTTATGAAGCGGAGATTACGTGCAGCTGTGTGTACTCCATGTTTTATAGATCACAAACCTGCTTAGCATAAGTACATTTTTTTGCTGAGCTTAAGTACGCTTTTAGTAAGAATTCTACGCAATGTTTGCTAAATGATACCCCTGACTTGTATTGGAATGTTTACAGTGTGAAGTGCCTTGAGACGACTCTTGTTGTGATTTGGCATTATATGAATAAACTTGAATTGAATTGTAATGTTCTCTTTACGTGTTGAATGCACAATCCCCTAACTGTCCAGTGTGCTCTTTTATTGTTTTCTTCAGACGAGCCTGATCCTATCCAGTTATTAGTGAAAGAGGAGATTAAGGAGAAAGAGGCCACGTCTGCATCCTGCTCCGTGTCTTACTCCTGCCCCGACACTCCTCCTATCTTCACATGGAGTCATTCTGGCGAGGAGGTTCATCGGTCCCAACAGCTTAATGATCATCAGTTGCAGGTCACGTCAACTCTGACCTTTCACCCGAGGCCCCCTGACCACAACCAGCCTTTATGGTGTAACGTCACACACCAGGGAGGACAAAAACAGAACATGTTCAAGATCCTTCACGTAAAATGTAAGTGTTCGTCAGTGGTGATGATTAAACCAACAACTTTTTACTTCCTGTCAAGTAAAAGGGAGAAAATAACTAATGTTAGAAAAGTGAAAACACATAAAGGATTTTTTTTTTTAATCCACTGGAGCTACGTTGAGGGCAACAAGCAGAAGAGACACGAGGTTATTCTGGCATGAGTATTGGTTTTAAATGTTCATTCTTTGGTAAAAAGGTTTTACCCACCGGTCTTCTGCTTCTTCTCACAGACACAGGGTGCTGAATCATCATGCTCTCATCTCATTTTGCCTATTAACCCTTTGATGCATGAATTATGAAATCTTCAACCATGATTTTTTTAAACAATTTTTTTCATTCATCTTTAGGTGTGGATGAAACAAATTTCAACAAATATTTTTTGTAACATTTAATAATTTACAAATAATTTATTACATGTCCACCTCAGCAGACAGCGTGCATTCAGAACATGAAATATGTTGGCTTGGCTTACTGAAGTCCAAATGGAGGGGCTCAAATGCAATAAAGTCTTCAACAGCTGTGCTTAATAGCAAAAACAAATAAATAACAATTTTGAGTTCCTGTCCACTGTAGTGACCATTATGCATCAAAGGGTTAAGGCTGAAACCCAGTTTGATGATTATTTTTATGTGTAAAATTTCAAACTTTCAATCAATCAAACTTTATTTGTGTCGCACTTTTCATACAAAAGCAAATGCAGGTCAAGGTGCTTTACACATTAAAATGACCCCATACAACCCATATTCCCATTCCTTCCCCACAAATATAAAAACAATTATGACAGTTACACCCCCATCCCACAACCCATTTGCCAGGCACACACACACACACACACACACACACACACACACACAAAAGTTGACTTGCTTTAATGTTTTAGCAAAATAAAGTCATTGTAAAAAGAGCACATATTAAATGGAAATTTGTCATTTCATCAGAAATTCTATGGAATGTGTCCGGAAACCCGCCGGAGGCAGGTGACCAGGAAACATCACTAAAGCTGGGTTCACATGGCAGAATACTCATGCAGACAAGCCCCGCCCCTTCTGACAAACTTATGGTTGAGCACGATTACCGTAACGCCTCTAAAGATGAACATATCACATACAACCTTGGTGGTGTGTGACGAGCTCTCTGGTCACACTGAAACTCGTTGGGACCACTCTAGCCATACACCTGGGCTTTCAGACATGTTGGATTGTTTTGGTCTGATTTTCAGGAACAAGCGTACATGCTGCTTGTTAAATATGACTTGTAGCCAATCAGGAAGCGAGCTGACATTGTGATGAAGCAGGAAGCATGCTGTTCCTCCACTATGTCACATTTTTTGCAGGAAACATCTGTGAGGAAAAGCTATTTGTGTAGCGTCTACTATTCTCAGAGCACACCAAACACTGTTTGATCAAAACTAGCATATTTGTGACTTATTTATCACCGTGTGTCTGGCATGCTTTAAAATCCTTCCATGTGAACCGGGTTGACACCTGAATCAGCTCAACTGAGTCCTTTTGAAGGAGTGGAGCAGCTCTCCGCTCCGGACTCCTTTTGGATGATCCGGCCAAATGATGGAGGACGCTCCCTTCAGCTGATTGTGGAGCTGAAAACATCCTCAGCTGGATTGAATGATAAACTCCTGTTTCTATGCAAATGCTGATGTGAATGTGATGGTTGATTACAAGTCACGAGTGAATGCGGAACACGCTGTGGGACTGACTTGTTCCAGCGATGCTCACCGTCCTGCTAGCAGCTACGAGTGGCAGAACAAAATCTGTGTGCAGATCCATCAGGAAAAGCTTTGGCCAGAATGTTTCCAAACCTTTAGGACCTCTGTTCTCCACTTCCATCAACACAGAGGGGCGTGTCACATCTCAAAGGCTCAATGTGTCCTGTGAGTTATATGAGATACGTGTAGCATGCTAACCAAGAATCCAAGTCATCCTGTTGATCTGGGATTTATAAAACATGTTTTGTGATTGTGGTTCCTCTCTTAATTAAGTCTGTATGCCTCTGTTTATTTCCTGGTCTCTAAAAGCCTATTTGATGCTCGTTAAAAATACATAAAGATGACTCAGCTTTGTCCTTGTAGCATGAGGAGTTTCATCTATAAAAATACACAAATCAAATGTTAAACAATAGCTTTTTGATCAGAAATCCAGAGGAACTAAAACTTCCTCAGCAAGACGACCAGGAAGAAGGACAATAGGAACCATCCGAACCACCTCTACTGACCCTTTTCTGTGTGGAGGAGCAGTGGCTCTCCTCAGACCTCCCCCAGGATGAAGGAGCTCCTGGCATCACCTCTAAGGCTGAGCCAGGAAGCTCCATCCAGCTGAATGCATCCTCAGCTGCATGGAAACATAAAGGCCTGTTTCTGTGCAGATGCTCCAGTGAACGTGAAGGTTGAATATGAGTCAGACGTGGAGGAGGGCCAAACTGTGGGACTGACTTGTTCCAGCGATGCTAACCCTCCTGCCAGCAGCTACGAGTGGCAGAACGAAACTGGTGAGCAGATCCATCAGGGAAACCTCTACGTAGTTCAGAGTGTGTCCAGACACTTAGGAGCTCTGTTCTGCACTGCCATCAACGACGAGGGGCGAGCCACCTCCCGACCTGTGAGGTTCAATGTGTCATGTGGGTAAACAATCATCTACGCTATGAACAATCTCAAACCTCTACTGTAATCCAGATTAAATCTCCTCACAGATGCTCCAGAGATTAAAGCTGAGTCTTCCTGCTCCTCGGAGGACCTTTGGGTAATGTGTGAGTGTATCGTGGACTCCAATCCTCCCAGCAGAGTCACCTTTAAGCTGGGTGACAAGATCCTGATTGGCAACAACAGACAGGGCGACGGTTCTTACACCTTCAGGGCTCTGCAGACCGAGATCGAGTCCTTAAAGTTTGTGCTCTGTTGGGCAAACAACACGATGGGAAGTTCGAACCTCCAGCTTCCGTTTCCTGCAGGTGGTTATAAGAGATTTGACATTTTAACAAAGCAAAATAAAGACGAACCCCTACAGCTGATTATGAACACAAAACCTAAACACCGTTTGTTTTCAGATTGGACAGGGATGGTTCTCATTATTTACGTTGCTGCTGGAGCAGGAGCGCTCTCGCTGGTGGTTTTAATAGCAGTGGGAGTTTTTATCAAATGGTGAGTAAAAGAGACAAAATTCTGTTTATGTGGCTTAAATAAGAAGAAAGTTCCAAAATACTTTTAAAAGATAAATGTTGAATTATGTTATTAAATTCTTGCTAGATCCCGACATATACTGACATTTAAATCAGTTAGAAATGTATTTTTTAATTGTCAGACCACAACCATCATTATTAGTTTAATTTTTTAGTTAAATTAACTGAACTAGTGATTCTCCAACCTCACGTTAATAATTTCATTCTGAAACATTTTTGGCTGAGTCATTTTCCATTCCCTCCATCGACATAAATATACTGGACATCTCCTTTCCATAGGCTCCAATATCACGTTTTTGAGGCCAAATGGGAGGTGGCCACCACCGCCATTTTCACCGTGTCACAGGTTCCGTCAAGCCCAGACAATTCCACAAAAGGGAAGAGAGGAGGAGCTGAGGGTGGGGCTGTAAGGCTGGGATCAACTGACGACACACGGTCGAACTAGCTACAAGCTAACCTGAAGCTAACCCAATGCTAACGCGGAGGTGGGAGCTAAGCTAACGGCGGTAGCAACCTAGCTACAATCGGAGTTAACTGTGTACAACACCAGAGCTTCTGAGTCAGAGATACGCCGGGCTGACCGCTGGGTAAAACCGGGTGGAACACAGAGGTCTCCGAGAGCTCCACAAGCCGGCAGCCGCACAGCAGACAAACGCCTCTGCAATCTGAGATGTGCAGAGCTGCCGCTGGGGAGAACCGGGTGGAAAGGTTTCCATCCCAGAGCTCCACAAGCCGGCAGCCCGCACATCAAACAGAAGCCGCGATTAGACAGAGATGCGCCGAGCTGCAGGGAGAAACAGCCGGCGGCATTCCGCGCAGCAAACAGAAGCCGCGAAGCCAGGAGAGAAACGGGTGGAAAACATCGGTCTCCCGAGAGCTCCACAAGCCGATAGTCGGAACCCAGCTCCACCAACATGTTATATTTCAACCCATTTTCTAAAGTGCAGCATTATGTTAAATGCACTGGATTTTACCCTATTAAATTTAAATTTCATGGTTAAACAGTACATGTTAAAATCTAAGCTCAGCTCGGCAGTGACCTAAAATACATAAATATAATTTTACTTACCGAAAAAAATGAAGTGGAGACTCCTTGGACGCTCTATTAGTGCAATTAATGTCACAGCAAGTCATTTTGTCCAACAATTGCACTAAAAATATCCAAAACAGAATACACAAACACAGAGGCTCAAAATGCCGGAGCAGTTTCCAAGCCAGACCAAGGCTCTACTTAGGCCTTTCCACGGAGCTAGCTCTGTGGTCACGTGGGTCTGAGGCGGTGTGTCGGATGCTCATTAATTATACAGAATTTTAGGCTTTTAATACACTTAAACAGAAGAGTGAGAAAAAAAAATCACCCCCCTCAGAGTTGTCATGAGTGTAAACTAGATAATTTAAACAAAAAACATGTTTTGGTACCAGGCTGTAGACATGTTTATTTCTGCTGTGAAATTGGTATTTTTAACATGGGAGTCAATGAGGATTTGCTCGCTTCTGACACCAGCCCCTAGTGGATGAGGGTGGAACTGCACTTTTTGGTACTTCCGGGTTTGACTCAATTTTAGAGCTCCATTGTGGGGGCTTGATTCCCTCTGAGCTAAAATAAAATGTTTTGTCATTCTTTCATATTCTATGATTGAAACACAAAAGATCATTTTTAACTAAACTGTATTTAACAGTAATCAAAATTTAAACCCACCACGGTAAATAAATGATGTTTCAGTAATTCTTTCCGCCAGATATTTGTTCCAGGTCCTGCTTTTGTTGTCGGGGTGTAAAGCATTAAGCCTCACTTTTTTAGATGTTTTCACAAGAAATTTTGTTTTTAAACAGGCAGTGAGGGACATTTTATTGCAAGTATGCTTTTTATAGGTATGTAAGAAAATATTGATATGGCAATTTATCGTGATATTTTTTCCTGCGATATTACATCGATATTCAAAAGCTGTGTATCAAAATTTTTGGAAGAATTTATATGCAAACATTTGTGTATTTTATTTTCTTTGGTGCAATTCAAACGCTGACCACTAGTTGACAGCTGTGTGCAATGGGTTTTGTTTCCACCATTGAAATGTAAATCCCTCTGTTATGTATAAGATACCTCGTGTTAAACATGTTACGTATCATTTTGGACTCTTTATTGAAATTTTCTACAGTAAATTCAGTCTAAAAAAATTGCTAATTTTGTCTGACTGAATGTATTGCAATCAATGGTGATGTATCGTATCGTCTCCCTGTATCTTATTCTGGCGATACGATACGTATTGCCAGAATTTCACCAATACACATCACATCCCTACTATAAGCACACTCATTCAGCTTACGCCTGAACTGAATTGAGTCACGTTTACTTGATGATTAAACTTGTTTCCATTCATAACCAGATTGTTCTAATATTGATGTGCATGTTTTTTAAACAGTTATATAAAATTATAACTAGAATCTGTCGTTTTTAAACGGTCAGCTTGTTAATTGCACTATTAAAATAAAAATAAATGAAAGTTTGCAAATAAAATGGAATTTTCTAAGATGAATCTTAAATATCACACTGCATATTTTTCAAGTCCGTTTTACTCTTTGTAGTACTGCACATCTTGAGAAGCACTTAAAAGAAATTATTAGTGACTCACATTCACTAAAAAGCATTTTGGTCTCATGACGTTTATGATGCTTTCTGCTGCCCACTCTTCTGTGTGAACCAAATGGCCTTCTGGGTAGATACTGTATACCAGGCAAATGCCTTTAGTGTCTGCAGAAATGAGGAGGTCATTCAGAGCTCAGGGAAGATGTGGACAATTATCTCACCCAAGTAAAATGTCATATTTATGTAATGATTTTAAAACTTTTCGTTTTGCTTTTTGTGTGAAGAAAAACTAAACTTTTAATATCCTAAATGTTAGACACGATTCATTATTTTACTCTATCCCTCTAAAGGCTATGGCTATTATTAGTTACAACTTCAAATTTCTATTTGCAAATTAAATAAAGTTACTTTTGTTAAAGTGCAAAAAAAAGTCTTCAGATTAAAAGTCAGCTTTCTGTTTTACAGTTTTTGTGAAATGTTCTGTTTATCCAGCAGGGAGCGCACTAGAGACACAGAAGCCTCTAACATGAGTGCCATGATGACAGAAAGAGCTCAGGAAGCCCCCAAATGGGCAGCAACAAGCAGGTCACAGTTCTGCACTAAGTTAGAAAAAATGCATTTATTTTTATTTAATTCTGCTGTAAATAGTAAAAAAATACACTCTGCTGTCCTCCCCTCAGGAAGGAGACGTGTGATGGCACACCTCGCTCTGAAATCGATTACAATGATCATTTTTATGGCAACGTTGGGGTACGTATTGTTTTCTCTTTCATTCATTAAACTCATGCATGAGAGAGGAAAGTGATACGTGGTTTCTTTGACAGACCAACTGGGATGATCCCATATATGCAAACGTTCAACCTGTGGAAGAACTGCCGAAATCTGCCTGGATTCTGCAAAGACAGAAAATTCCTCAAGTTTTCAGCAAATAAACATAAAAGTTAAAGTATTTATTTCCCAACTTGTGTAATAAGTGTATCTACTGTGCTTTTTTCTGCTTTGCATAATTAGCTCTTTTGTTTGGCATCTTTTACAGTAAGCATAAGGACTAATAAACGTGTGATGCTTGTTAATGTGTGTCACTTACCTGATTTTCCTCTCCTGCGGGTGAGGTCACAACACCACAGCAACTTGCTGGCAAAGATCAAAATGTTGCCAAAAGTTCTACTTTGTAGAAAAGTTTAAATTTCACAGAATTTGACTTGAAAAACGGGGTCATTTTTACTCAGGAAGAGTACGTAGAGCGATTTTGTGGATGCGCTTAAATGTTGAAAAACCTGGCAGTCTGTGCCACAATCTGACAGGAAAACACTGAGAGGAAGTTACTAATCAAGAACACTGTGGGACGTGTGATCTTTGGGGAGAAACCTCTCACAACAAAAGTACAAATTTACATTTAGAAGTTTAATGACTACAATGCGATTCCCAAAGATGTGCGATGACATTCATCTCTCAGATCTTTGATTTTCTCATTCATGATGAAGACTTTTGTTTTCCACGTGTGGGGAAAAGCAGCTAAAATCTATTAAGTAAACGACCCAGAAAGCCTGGAGAACTGCTGACACCTTTAAATAAAATGTGTAAAGTACATGGTAGTAATTATAAAAGTGTATTAATTTGTCTGAGCTTAGAGCGTTTTACAAAATAACACAGAATTTGATTGGTTTTTGCTAATGCCACACACTTTAATACAGCCTAATACATTTTTATCATTTATTCCAAAGTCCAGTTACTTTGTTAACAAACCATTTACAGAAATGTTTCTGTTAAAAAACTGACTCATCAGCACAACAGTAACTAATCACATTTTTCAATCGAATAATGCAAAAAAAATATTAAAAAACGCTTAATTTTTGGTCTGAATCTTGTTTTCTCAGATGTCGCTTGATTCCTAAAACAGTTTTCCTCTCAAGATTTGGCTTTTATCCAACAGAGTTAACACATGGATCTGTTTTCTCCCATTGGAAAGGTCTGGACGAAAGACAATGACAGATTCGGTAAAAGATGCACAGAGAAACACAATTCTCCTCACTTGATGAGAACCACGGAGCTCTTTGCCGTTTTCCCTCCTCTGTACACCACGGAGCAGTTCAGGACGGGGTTGAAGTCTAAGGAATCAGGCACAAACTCAAGGACTGACTCGGTCTTCCACATCCAGAGGTTGATCTGTTTGGACCATGTGGCCGTGACGCCGGCCTGACTCCAGGAGAAACGAGGGGGCGCGGATGGGCAGGAGTGTAAAACGGAGCAGTAGGCTCTCACTGTGTCGAGGATCTGGAACGACATGGCTGGAGGCTCAGGCTGGCCTGTGGATGGGACGGATGGCACCAAGGTTACTCATGAAATAAAGAATACTGAATGTTTTACTGCCTAGAAGGGATCGTTTTGATACAATGAATATGTGAGCAGATAGTTGTGACTACTGAGACGCCAGTTAGCCGACGAGGGACTAAGACTAAAGCGGATTTCTTCGGTCCTACAACAACCTTAATATATTTAATCGTTTAAAAACAGCAGCTATCACATTAAAAGTAGCCCCACCTGAACTAGCCCTTAGCTTGTCAGTCAGGTAAAAACTAATTTTGTTTTCTACAAACGTGAATAAAAACAATGTTATTCAAATTAATTTTTTTATACAGAACTCCACATAAAGACCTTTAATCTTTAAATCTTCAAATAAACCAACATATTTCCAAAAATGCTCACGTATGACGTCGATGGACACTTTATTTTCCGTGAAGGTGAAGGATTTGAACTGCGGGATCCGAACCTGGAGGTAAAAAGGCCCAATGTCGGTGGTTCTGACGCTGTGCAGCAGCATGGAGCAGTTACCGACCTGAAGCGCTCCCACAAACTCGGTTCGCTTGTTGAACTCCTTGGCCAGTTTCCACTTTTTGAGATTGGTTGAGACGATGGTATTCCCTCTCTTCCAGAATCCCATCCATCTGTTCAGGACTATCTTTGTTGTGGGGTAAGTGTACCAGCAGGGGATGAGCACACACTCGCCCTGAACAGCAGGGATGGTTGACGGCACATCTATGGCCCACACATCACTCGCCGGCTGGACGTCAGGGACCGCTAAAGATGGAAATAACAGAACGGGAATTCCTATTTCTGAAATAAATATTTCACATGCTGACATGTGAAAGTGAAACTGACCCCAAAACAGCAGAACACACAGAAAGAACTTCTTTTCCATCGTTGATTTTTGGGAAAATCTGCAGAATAAAGCACTAAGGTCAAGAAAAGCCTCTATATCCTGGACTCTACATGCATCACTCACCTCAGAATCTTATTCAGTGTTTAAAGCAAATAAAGTGATGGACACTGAGCTGGAGTCCAGCTTCACCCTCAGGTCTGGTCAGATATGCTCAGTTTGTCTGATTCTTATACAGCTTCAAGGACTAAAAAAGACATTGTTGCATATCAGGAACCTTCTGATCCAGAGTTTCAAACTTCAATGGCTCCAGAGGGAAACACTTAGCAAAGAGTTTTGATGTGTGAACAAAGGTTTAAAGAGGACTTTTGAGGAAAAAAGACTAGAAATGTTCATCTGATGATTCTTCTGAACAAGGAAGTTCCTTAGAAAGGGTTCATGTATTAAGGAATCCTCTTTTCATGTGCAACTTCAAGAGTTTTATCTCTTAAAATGTAAATCATCTTTGTGTTTCCAAACCTTCCAGGATTGCATGCAAGTGCATTTTGTACTTCTGTATTTTCATGTGCTAAAATATAAAGTTTACATTCAAATGCATTTTTCTTTTTAGAAAATCTGCTGTTTCAACCCTGCAGTAGATACAAAGCTGTACTTATTCTGCTGAATGCCTCTTAACCCTCTGGAGGCAGGCGTTGCAACGTTAAAACCTACCTACCTGGTTACTCCACACACGTATCTCATGAGCATGTTTTAACTCAGAAGTTCCCCTGAAGGGCTTAGTTGTTCATCCTTTTATCAGAACTCATTTTGAGCCTGAGAGGGTTAAAGCGTGTTGCGGGGTCCTGATAGTAGTTTTTAGTCTGGTTTGAATTTTATTTTTACATCCTTTCTGGTAGATCTCAGTATGAATAAGAGTCCGACTCTTTCAATCAGGGACTTTCTCTCCTGCTGCTGTATTTCCACCCTTATATTGACCTCCCTTACAAATTATTTTCACTTTAGTCCAGTCTGATCAAATATGGAGATTTGGTGGATGTTGTTATTTGAAACTAACCTCTGTGGTTAGGTGTCCTACCAACACCAGAGCTCTGGAAACAAAAACAGCTTCTGTCTTTTAAGATTCTGTGTTTTTGTAACTCGATGACGCTTTTGCATCATCACTGTTACAGTCAAGGTCACATCTTGTTCCCTTTTACTCAGCAAACACCTTATCAGTCTCTGGTGTTTCATTCCAAAAGTAACAAAAGATCTCCTGCATCCCATTTGCAGAAACAGTTTTCCTCACGCATGTGTAAAATAATAACAGATTAACTATTTTAATTATTGCTAAACTTTTGATATCTTAATCACTGATTCATCTTTTGTATAGTTTTTCAATGTATTCACTGCTGAATGTTTGCTCAAGATAAATATGACATTTTAATGATGACACAAAGATAGTTAAGATGATTTTGGTTCATCTTAGTTTCAAACTTAGAACCTTTTTTCAGTTAAGAATAAATAAAAAAGTTGGATTTGAAAGAAAAAATTCAAAGGGTGGAAGCAACAAAAACAACTCATACTTCCTCTTTTTAACTGAAAGTTTACTTTGTTTTACACACCAGCTGCCAGAATGGGCATAACACCGCACAATTATTACAATCAGCATGATGTTGCTAATGTACTCACAGCAGCTTTAAATGCTGCAGCTGCACCACAGGGGGTGGTCAGCCAGCGTGGCCACTTTACACCATTTCCTTCCTGGTTATGTTTTTGTTGATAGATTCAACAGAAAGCAGAACTTTTAGTATGTTAGCATTTTAGTAAAGTTGGGAAACAGTCAAATGTTACATATAATTTCCTGTCTTAGTCAAACGGAACCAACACGGGCCTCCAACAGGCTTTTTTTCTTAATCAAGAAACAAAATACAAAATGAAAAAGAAAACCTGACACTGAGCTAAAGTTTTAATGTGATTTAAAACATGCACCTCTTTTCAGGCAAACAGGTGCATGCGCACACACACACACACACACTCACACACACACACACACACACACACACACACACACACACACACACACACACACACACACACACACACACACACACACACACACACACACAGCCTGAAGCACAGAATATGGAATGAGACAGAACATTATGCGTCTGTGACAGTGTGAGCGTCCTGTCACTGTGTCACTGTGACCCGATTGGTCATGCACCCTGGGTATAAAAACACCTGAGAACCTTTCTAGGTAGAGTGTGATTTATAAACCAGAGACTGCGTGAAGCTGTGCATACTCCATGTTTTATAGATCGCAACCCTACTTGGTGTAAGTAAATTTGTTTTGCTGAGCTTAAGTACGGCTTTAGTAAGGATTCTACGCAATGTTTTTGTTGCCTCCCTAAAATGATGACCAGAGGGGCAACTGGTTTCCTGTTCAATAACGTGTGTCTGTGATAAAGAATAGAAAAAGGGACACACGTTGAGCTGATGTCAGTTTCACAACAGGAAGGTTTATTCTTCCTCTGTGCCCCCAAAACGCTACTCGATACCACTGCGTGTACTGCGCCCTCTAGCGGCTGTATGCGGAATAGCATTGTAAACTGACAGGTACACACATACAATCATAACAACAACCTTTTGGGGGGGGGGGGGGGGGGGGGGGGGGGGCTGTTTCCACCCGCTTTTTTTGATACGGGGCTGTTTTCTCCATCTTATTTCTGATACCAGATTTTACTAGAAAGCTATTTTCAACTCTCTACACTCTCCCCCACTTCAAGGAATGGCTCCTGACATTTGTTTCTTCAAGTGTGGACCCATCAGTTTATGGGTGCGAAGTTATTGTGGTAGTACGGCTGTGAATAGATGGGGTGAAAGAATGATGGGACGCTGTGTGTCCACATCCAGGGTTGGCTAGCCGAAAGGGTGTTCATATCTGCCCTCCAGTGGCAGTATGATGGCTGACCCAGTACGTTGTACGTGAGTCTTTCCGCTGGTCTCCCCCTCCTTTGTGACCTCCTTACAAAGTCATTTTCTCTGTTTTCTCCATCACTTTCCTCCTTGCGTTTTTCTGCTAACTCCTCAGCTTCTACAACATCTTGTTCTCCCCCATCTTCTGGCCTGTCAAGTGGGCAGAACTCTCTTGTTGTCGCACGTAGCTTGGGCTCACTGTTAGACTTCTGCTTTGGAATGACAGTTTCCTGTTGCTGAGGTTGCTCCTGTTGAATGGCAGGTCCTTGTTGTTGAGGGTTCACGAGTCTGTAGCAGGGAATCTTGCTCCGGAGGCTGTAGTGGTAGGTATAACTACCTTCCTCATCAGAGCTACTTGTCGCTGTTTCATGGACCTTTCCTACAGGTTGTCTTCGCTGTTTTGCTTTTGTCTTTTCTTCCACAGGAAGTTCTTCCTCGAAAGGTAAGTCGTTCACTGGTAGTAGAAGGTTTCTATGAAGAACCCGCATGGCTTTACTACCTCTCTCTGGCTGTACCTTATAGACGGGTCCATCTCATACCATCTTTACGCTGATGACTGTCAGATCTACTTTTTTCAAGCCAACTCAATCAATGCAAGTTCTGTCTGATTGTATCGATAATGTTAAGCTTTGGCTTGCTGATAACTTCCTCCATCTGAATGACTCCAAAACAGAAGTAATCGTTTTTAATCCTCACAGCATCCCGGCTACTCATCAACCTGACCTCAACTATCTCTCACCTAATGTCTCCACTATAATTTCCAACCTTGGAGTTAAAATAGACCAGGCTCTGAAGATGGATGCTCAGGTCAATAACACAGTTAAATCATGTTTTTACCACCTCAGGCGTATCTCTAAACTTAAGCACATCCTGAGTGTCCGTCTTCTCAAATCAGTAGTCCACACTTTCATCACTTCACGGCTGGATTACTCCAACTCCTGCTTATACGGCATCAGTAAAGCAGCTCAATCTAGACTTCAGCTAGTCCAGAATTCAGCAGCTAGGTTCCTGACTGGAGTTGACAGAAGACAGCACATTACACCAATTCTAAAATCTCTCCACTGGTTGCCCGTTCATCTCAGGATCAATTTCAAAATCATGCTTCTCACTTATAAATCCCTGAACAGTCAAGCTCCTCCATATCTGTGTCAACTCGTCCATTACTACAATCCGCCTCGTGCTCTCAGGTCTGAAGATAAGCTCCTCCTAGCTCTTCCAAACGCACGTCTGAAAAGCCGTGGAGAAAGGGCTTTCTCTGTCTGTGCTCCCAAGCTGTGGAATGCATTACCACTACTAGTGAGGCAAGCACCAACAATTAGCATTTTTAAATCTCGCATGAAAACTCACTACTTCAACCTTGCATATAATACATAATCATGGACCACTTTCGACATCTGCATTCTTTCTACAATAGAATGCACTATAATTAACATCTGTATTACTGTGGTTCTTTCATATGTTTTTATCTGTTGTTTCACATTCCTTTTGTGTTTTTAGTGTTTTACGACTGTTAGTTCTAGTATTTTCTTGTTTTCATTTTTTCTTATAAACTATGCTTTAAATGTCATTCTGAACTTGTTAATTAACTGTAATCTTTTAATGTACAGCGCCTTGTCTGGTTGTAATGCCATGTTGAATGCGCTTTATAAATAAAATGGTGTGGTATGGTATGGTATCTCCCAGTCTCTCCACCACGCGATGTACCACTTTCTACCAATATGCGTGCAGTTTTCCTGGCCCTCCTCTCTCTGACAGATTTTTCACCAGTACTCTGTCACCTGGCTGGAGGGTGGCACCTCTTACATGTCTGTCGTACTGCTTCTTGCTTTTGGCTGCGGACTGCCGGCTGTTATTTGCAGCTATTTGGTAAGCAACTCGCATCCTCTCAGCCCACTTTTGAACGAACGTTTGGTGGTTTTGTGCCTCAGTGTCTTTGCCTTGGTGGAAAAGTAGGTCAACTGGTAGCCGTGGAGCCCTGCCATACAAGAGAAAAAATGGAGAGTACCCTGTTGCGTCATGCCTTGTGCAATTGTAGGCATGCACAATCTGAGGCAGATGATCTTTCCATTCACTCTTTTTCTCTTCTTGTAGGGTGCGCAGCATTTGAAGAAGTGTGCGATTTAACCGCTCCACTGGATTGCACTGAGGATGATAAGGAGTGGTGCGTGAGTGTGCAATTCCTGATAGTTGTTGCAATCTTTGGAACAGGCTGTTTTCAAACTCACGTCCTTGGTCATGATGCAACTTCTCTGGATACCCAAAGCGAGGAATAAAGTCCTGAAATATCTTTTCAGCAGCTGCCTTCCCTGATTTGTTTCTCGTTGGGTATGCCTGCGCAAAGCGCGTGAAGTGATCAACGAGAACAAGGATATACTCATATCCTCCTTTGCTTGGCTCCAAGTGCAAATAGTCAATAGAGACCAACTCAAAAGGTGCACTGGTGGTGAGGGATCCCATTGGAGCTCTCTGCGGGATATTGGGATGCTTCTGTTTAATACACTGGCATTTTTTTGTCACGTATTCTTCCACATCTTGCTGCATGTACGGCCATTAGAACCGTTCTCGGGCCAGATGGATCACCTTTTCAGAACCTACATGCCCCATGTCGTCATGTAAGCTTTTCAGTACTACTGATTTGAGCTGTTCAGGGAGGACCAGTTGTCGGTTTTGGTTTGTTTTTCTGTAAAGTAGTCCATTTTCTACTTCTAACTTGTTCCACTCATAGAGCAGTCTCCTCGTCTGTTTAGACATTGTTTTTTTTTTCTTTTTCATTTGGAGTCCAAGCTCTCAGTTTCAAAGAAATAACTTCTTTAATAGCTGGATCTGCCTGCTGTGCAGCGGTGATATCCCTGGGAATGATGTCTGAAACGCTAGTGTGTGGTACAGCATTCCCATCATCACCGTTTAGTTGCAATGCAGCCACCCAGGGAACATCATCGTCTTGCACCAATTTTGTCCCCTGCCATACAGCAGAGACCACCTCCGGTGACACTGTCTCTGTATGGTCATTCATCTGCTGCTGCAGGTTCACGGGATACCTGGACAACATATCGGCATCCGCGTTCCTCTTCCCTGGTCGATACTTAATGTCAAAATGGAAATCTGCCAACTCCCCAACCCATCTATGGCCCACAGCATTCAGTCTTGCGGAACTCAAGATGTAGGTCAAGGGGTTATTATCGGTATAGACCGTGAAAGTTGGTGCATAATACAGGTAATCCCGGAACTTGTCGCAAATAGCCCATTTAAGTGCCAGGAACTCAAGTTTGTCCGAGTGCAGATGATAGTTCTTCTCTGCCGGTGTTAAGGTCCTGGAGCCGTACCCAATGACACGCAGTTTGTTGTTTTGGCGTTGGTATAATACAGCTCCCAGACCTTCGTTTGAAGCGTCTGTGTGTAACACAAAGGGAAGATCGAAGTCTGGGTAAGCCAGGATGGGGGGGTTTGTCAACATGTCCACCAACCTGGACACCACGTTCTGATGTTCAGTAGTCCAGGTGACAGGTGAGCGAGAGGGAAGTTGCCCCTTGTTCCCCTTGGTCACTGGACTTTTCCCCTTAACAGTCTGAGGCTTGATGGCATGACCTATCTCAGCTGGGCTTTGGAGAATTTCAAACAAGGGCCTCGCTAGTCGTGAAAAGTCTTGGATAAAGGACCGGTAGTAGCTGAGAAATCCAAGCAACGTCCGGACTTCTCCCACTGTGCGAGGCTTCTTGTCTTTCAGGGCTAGCACTGCTTCCAAATCCTTTGGATCGAGCTGAATCCCTTCTCCTGACACCACTCGCCCAATATATCGAATTTGTCTCTTAAAGAGCTCACATTTAGCTGGGCGGAGCTTAATGCCGTGTTGTCGCATCTGGTAGAACACTTGTCTTAGATGGTCTACATGTTCGTCAAACGTTTTGGAATAGCAAAGGACATCATCCAAATACGACACACAACACTCATCTCTGATGCCCTCTAACACTCCCTCCATGCACCTCTGAAAGGCAGCTGGTGCATTTGTCAGTCCAAAGGGTATTCGTACCCATTCGTAGAGTCCCCAGGGTGTGCTAAAGGCAGTTAGATGTCTTGACTCCTCACTCACAAACCCTTGATGATACGCACTCCCTTGGTCCAAGATGGAGAACCATGAATTGCTCCCTAGGCTGTCCAACAAATCCTGGATCCGTGGGAGTGGATGGCGATCTGGGACAGTTTTGCGGTTAAGCTCACGGAAGTCAACACACAGGCGAAGACTGTTGTCTTTTTTTCGCACACACACTACAGGTGACGAATGGGCGGAAACAGACTTCCTAATCCACCCCCTGATCAGGAGATTTTGGATATACTCCTTCACCTCCTTAAACAGTGGCCGTGGAATGGAATTGTAGCTTTTTTGGACTGGAGTGTCATCAGTCGTATTGATTTTGAGCTGTAAGCCAGGGACACACCCTATGTCTCCTTCCTCACGAGCAAACACGTCTGATTCCTCATAAAGCATTTGCCGTACCGTGCTCTGGTCAGGCTCAGGCAGGTGATCTAAATCAACATTTGGATGCCATCTTTCCTCAGCACTACCAGCACGGCCATTTTCCTTCCCATTACTTTGTTCTTCACTGGTTGGACTTGTTTGGGTAGCGCACAGAATGGTGTCATGGTGTGGTTCTCCAGGCCCCTGTATCGTTGGATGGATGTTTACAGGCGTGCTTTCCACCACTTCTTCAATGGATCCTAACACTGCTTTTGGAGGTAAAAAACCTCATGCCTTGTGGAATTCTGGATTGGTATTCTCACTATTTTTGAGGCGCCAGCCGGCACATCAACAAGCGCAGGAAATAACTCCAACCCATCTGGCATTTGCCAGTCTACATTGGGCTCAAACAACATGACTCCTCCTCCAGGAAAAGCTCTCATGCGGCATTTCACCTGACAGATCTGACTGCGGGGGATTGTGAGTCCCTTCTTTCCAACTCTGAATACTGGACATTCTGACTCTTCCAGGGGTGGCTTTGTGTGAACCACTGACACCAGCCTTTCAGCATTAATCTTCTGAATTCTCAGAGCTTCCGAAAGGAGACTTACTAAGTGGCCATCGTCTCTTTGATCACCATTCCTTGCACTCATCTCCTGTATCACATTGAAGCCTAGTAGCGGGCTGCTTAACCCTCCGCGACTTACTAGCATGGGAACATAAATAGCAACTGAGCCGTGCCTGCTACTTGTGATCTCAAGAAAAACTTCTACCCACCCTTCAAATGGCACCACTGTACCATTAGCTGCAGTAACTTTGAGTGGGTGGTCTGAAAATAGGCTTTCTAGTGGCCTAATTGTCACGTTTGGTAAGGCCTTTTGCACGCAAGACTTCTCCACAATACTTACTTGGGCCCCACTATCCAACAACATTTGAAGTTTGACCCCATCAAGATAACAGGTTACCATACATCTACCCCCAATCAGCTGAGCGACACGCTCCCTTTTGGACGCTTGGCACGATCTGGAGGTCTTGGTTGAAGAAGAACTTTTCTCTTTGGAATGCAGCTTCTCTGGGATTGGGGACTCTGCATTCTCCAAGGTCACTGGTGGTCCCCCCCCCCCCCAGCGACCTCACCCGGTATCCCGGACGAGCCCCCAGAATTGTTGCCTCCCTAAGATGATGACCAGAGGGGCAACTGGTTTCCTGTTCAATAACGTGTGTCTGTGATAAAGAATAGAAAAAGGGACACACGTTGAGCTGATGTCAGTTTCACAACAGGAAGGTTTATTCTTCCTCTGTGCCCCCAAAACACTACTCGATACCACTGCGCGTAATGCGCCCTCTAGCGGCTGTATGCGGAATAGCATTGTAAACTGACAGGTACACAGATACAATCATAACAACAACCTTTTGGGGGGGGGGGCTGTTTCCCCCCGCTTTTTTTTGATACGGGGCTGTTTTCTCCATTTTATTTCTGATACCAGATTTTACTAGAAAGCTATTTTCAACTCTCTACATTTTATAAATGAGACCCCTGCTGATTAAAATCAGGTGTGCTCCTGCATCGGGACTCAAACATGCACGTTTGTTTTATTTCTATTACACATACATACTTTTTAATAATTATTTTCACATGACTGTCATCCGCCTCTCTTGTTCTGGTTCTCATGATAATTCCGTGTCTTCCAGTAAGTTATCTTCTGCTTACTTCATCTGTATAATGTCTCTTTACTTTTGGTGAATTGTACTGAGTCCAGAATAAAGGCTACTTGGCTGTACAAGATACAAACAGGTATTACGTTTTGGAAATATATGAAATGTATTTAGCCTGCTAATTTATCTCAAATACTAATAACTACCGTATTTTCCGGACTATAAGTCACACTTTTTTCATAGTCTGGCCGGTTCTGCGACTTATATACCAAATTATGTGGGCTACACCGCGCTGCTGCGGGCCGGCTCCGGACCAGGAATGAGCTCCCCTGCCCCGCTGGGAATAAAAAACACACAGCCATCACCTGTTTGAGCATGTTGCACACTGGATCCGGCCCAGGTTTGAGCTCCCCTGTCCTCCTGGGACATTTCAAACACCCCCATCCTCTGCTGGAGACCGTGGTGCGATGCTGCACCCGCATTGTTTATTCTGTTATTGTTACCGGTACTTGTCTTGCAATGTGAAACGCTTGGTCTCAGATTTTGTAAGAAAAATAATAAAATTTCCCCCCAAAATGCGACTTATATATGTTTTTTTCTTCTTCATTATACTTTTTATGGCTGGTGCGACTTATGCTCGGGAGTGACTTATAGTCCGGAAAATACGATACGTTAAAAATATTGAAAACTTGCTCAAAGAAAAATATATTCTCATTAAGGAAATAACTTATAAACTTACCGATTTAATACTTTTTTATTCACAGAAAGATAGTTTTCATGAAAAAGCGCCACAAACCTCCCAACACATTCTCACTCCCAGCGCGTCAAAAACAACCGCTTGGTCAGCCACCCTCCACGTCAGACCCCTGACGCCAAAAGTGTCCTTTGCCGTTACTTATGTGCGAAAAGGGGGTTTTCCCTTATTTGACTGCAGATCCCAATGCAGCGTAAAACTGACGTGATGGGATGTCCGCTACCGTTGCATCCCAATACAGCGTAAAGGTTGGTTTATGCTTGACGCGTCCGCGAGGTCCGCACGGCTCCGCGCAGCGAAAACGCGTCATTTTAACAACCACGCCCCTCCACCGCGCCTCCGCACAGCCCAAAATTTCCGCAACGCGCACCTAGGAAATTTTCTTACCACGCGGACGATCGGACGCGGAAAAACATGGCGGACTGGCAAGAACTAGTATGGCAGAGGTTCGTAAATACAGACATTTGTATGATTCGGCTCTCAGAGATCACCGTGATCAACATGTTGTTAATAATTCTTGGAGAGAAATAGCTCACACTGTCGGAAAAGACGAGGACGCTGTTAAAAATGCTGGAATGCCATGTTGTAATCAACAGTAATTTTTACTTCTACTACGGTGTAGTGTTGGATGCATGCTGTAGAGCTCCATGCTGCCCCCTACAGTTTGGGAGAATATTGGCTCACCGCAGAGACAAGCCGCATGAACCATAGACGCTGCAAGTTGTGAAGCGCGTTCAGACGCGGCGCCAGGCGGTAGCTTGGTGTTGCTATAGCAACCACAAGATTTGACCAAGCAACTGCTTAGCAACCCTGATTATGTTGTAACAAAGATTGTATAAAGTTTTTACATTAAATAATTTAAAATATATATATTTAATCTAACATAAAAAGCGGTAGTTTTACTTATAGTTTTGGAGAACAAATTTCTTGGAAAAACAAAAAAAGACGTGCCTCACTGGTGCTATCGCGAGACTTCGATTTGACCCCATGCTTTAAGAAGCACTGAGATTTGTCTTGCTAGCGCATAGCTATTACAAAGCAGCCTGATGCAAACATGGACAAATATCTTATTCCACCCAAACGACCGCGATTATCAACGGAGACGGATGATGCAGCTACTTCCACCATTGAAAAGGACCACGCCACGGATTTTAACAGCAGCGAGGATCCACGGGTCGAGGATGAATGTGATGAGCACAGAGGAGAACAGGTGCCCGCGCTGTGTGAAGAGACGCGCCCTGACCCGCTTCTTTCTGTCCCAGGCAGTGGAACAAACAACGACTCAACTTCATCAGATATCAGCCAAACCCCTCATGAAGGACCACGTCGCCCAATACTGGTAAAATACCGGGCAAAAAAGTGCGGCATACAAATGCGGTCCTTTAACCGCCGATGGTATGAGCAATATAGTTGGCTGGAGTACTCGGCCGACAAGGACAGTGTGTTTTGCTTTGCATGCAGACATTTTGCTCACCCAGGCCGGCAGTTTCGGAAAGAGACCGCGTTTACCCAGGATGGGTTCAGCACATGGGTTAAAGCTACACAGTCATTCCACACACACAATGTCAGTGCTGGCCATAAATATGCAATGGATGCGTGGTCTGAATTTAAGCTGAGAAAAGAGAGTGGCTCCAAAATAAGCAATGCACTCAGCGAGGGACATTCCAAAACGGTACGTGAAAACCGGGAATATATGCGTGCAGTTGTGGAAGCTTTACGCTATACTGCATGTCAGACCATTGCACAGAGAGGACACAGGGAATCTGAAACATCTAACAGAGGCAATTTTATTGAACTTTTACATGTCATTGGGAAGTTTGACAAAACAATTGAATCAAAAATTGCCAATAATCCCAAAAATGCGAAGTACACTCATCATGACATACAAGATGAACTGGTTGACATCATGGCAAATATGGTCAGGGAGCAAATAAGCAGGGAAGTACAAGAGGCTGGCGTATTTGCACTGATAGTTGATGAGAGTAAAGATGTGAGTAAGAAGGAGCAGGTGTCTGTGGCTGTGCGGTACGTGCATAATGATGAAATATGGGAAGAGTTCCTTCACTTTACTCCAGCTGATGGGCTAGATGCCAACTCCCTTCTGACAACCATCAAACAGACTCTGAGCAAATGCAACATTGATCACAACAGGTGTATCGGCCAGTGTTATGACGGGGCAGCTGTCATGTCAGGGTGTAATAATGGTGTCCAGGAAAAATTTAGACAGGAGGTCCCACAAGCTCTTTATGTCCATTGCCATGCCCACCGTCTAAATCTGGTCTTGGTGGATTGTGTGAATAATGTCGAACCAGCTGGAGAATTCTTTGAAATTGTGCAGATGCTGCATAATTTTTTTTCTGGCTCTGTTGTGCACAGTATTTTCATGAAGAAACAAAAGGAGCTTCAAGCTGCAGATAAGCTGTTTGAACTAAAAAAGTTGTCTGAAACTAGATGGGCTTGTCAGTATTCTGCACTGTTAGCCATTCAGAAAACTCTGCCAGCAATCTGTGCGTCACTTGATGATATGATGCAGCAGCCAAATGCCCGAAGGAAGACAGAAGCAAGATCACTAAAGGGCCTGATTGACTTTCAGTTTGTTGTGCAGCTTGCTCTGTTTGAGGATCTCTTTCGCACCACCAAATTCTTGTCTGATCACCTCCAGTCTCCAGATCTTCAACTTGCATCTGCTACAGACCTTGTTGAGTCCACAATTGCATCTCTCTCTGAAAAGGCAAACGAAAAGTTCTGGCATGACATTTGGGATAAAGCTCAAACCCTGTCAACCAAGGCCGGCATCTTCACAGAGATGAGACCAGAGAGGCGACATGTGCAAACTGCGGGAAAGTTAGAAGGCTTTGTAGTTGAAGCTCCAACAGGAAGACGTCCAGCCCTCAACTCTCCTGATGCCATTAGACACAACTGTTTCTACCCTGTCATCGATAGACTTGTCAGTGAACTGAAAAGATGCTTTTCACCTGAAGCATGTGGCGTTCTACAAGGCACATCTGCTTTAAATCCAAAACATCAGTCCTTTCTTCAAATGGATCTCCTGTTACCCATGGCTCAGCATTATGGAGTAAGCAAAGACAACCTTTCTGCAGAACTGCACCAAGTGCAACGGATGCTTGACCAGAAAAGACGGAACGGACAAACTGTAAACACCACACAGGAGTTTTTCTCCCTTCTTCATCCATACAAGGATGCATTCATTGATCTGCACAGACTTTTATGCATTTCACTCACACTGCCTGTCACATCTGCAACCTGTGAACGGAGCTTTTCATGTTTACGGCGCGTCAAAACATACCTGAGGAGCAAAAGCGGGGACTCAAGAAACAGCAACCTGGCTTTGTTGTCCATCAACGCAGAACGTGCAAGAGCCCTTGATGAGCAGGACATCATCGATGCTTTCGCCTTGAACCACAACAACAGACGCATTATTCTGCTCTGACATCAGTTGGTGAGTAACTACACCCTCCCTGACCATAATGCATGTGATTTGTGTTTATTTTGGTACATTAAATTACAGTGTTAAAACAGTCCAAAAGTGCAATATTTTTCACTGTGTAATGAAAAGACAATGACTTTAATATCTAGTATTATTTATGATCATATTAGTATGTTTTCCTGTTACTTTCTTTCTTTCTAATTTCCTCTTATTAAAAAGTCATACAGAGTCATTTCTTTTAATTAAGTACACAACTTCAGGCTAAATTGGAACAATTTTAGGATTTGCAACTCCTTTCTGTCACTAAGCAACTATTAAGCTACTGCAGAAAAAAAATCCTGGAGCCGCCCCTGAGCGCGTTCCATCCACGAGCTGCATCACCAAGCGGAAAGTAAATGCGTCAAGCATAAACCAAGCTTTACACTGACGTGATGGGATGTCCGCAGCCAGGGCACCAAACAAGCTCATTGTACCTCACCATAACCTTATCCTCTTGTTACTTAACCTTACCCTCGCCCCTATCCTAACTTTAACCATCTTGCTAGGGAACACGTTAGTGATGTGTCGATCGCTCTAAAAGCCGGCTCTATGAAGTGAACGGCGGGAGCCGCCTCGTCATTGGTCGAGTTTGGACCGAGCCAACGTGAGGGGGAGGTTTCAACTACCTCGGTGGAGGTTAAAAGTAGAGGGTATTTGTAACCTCCCCCTCGCCAGATGGTATGTTCTAACGTTCCCCTTGGGCGGCAAATACGAAAATTCACAGTCACACTCTGACTGTCAGAGTCAGAATGCATGGGAAACAAACGCTTGATCGCAGTGAGAGTAACGTTTTAGGTAGCAAGAGGGTTAAGGTTAGGATGAGGGAGAGGGGAAGGTTATAAATAGTGAAACTTTAAGGTTTAGGTGTGGTTAAATGAGCTGGTTCGGTGCCGCATCAGCGGATATCCCATCATGTCAGTTTTACGCTGCATTGGGATCTGCAGTTACAAAAGGGAAAAAACCCTTTTCGCACATAAGTAACAAAAAAGGGCACTTTTGGCATCAGGGGTCTGACGTGGAGGGTGGCTGACCAAGCGTTCGTTTTTGACGCGCTGGGAGTGAGAATGTGTTGAACCTCCATACAAACTCCGTGTGAGCTTCAGGCCACTGGTGTTCCACAGCGTTAGCTCCGGTTGTAGCTAGGTAGCTACCTCCATTTGCTTAGCTCCCACCTCCGCGTTAGCTTTGGGTTAGCTTCAGGTTAGCTTGTAGCTAGTTCGACCGGGTGTCGTCAGTTGATCCCAGCCTTACAGCCCCACCCTCAGCTCCACCTCTCTTCCCTTTTGTGGAATTGTCTGGGCTTGACGGAACCTGTGACACGGTCAAAATGGTGGTGGTGGCCACCTCCCATTTCTCTTCAAAAATGTATATATTCTTATTGGGGTCTTTGGAAACCCATTGTCCATATATGTATGTTGATGGTCCCAACAGTGCGGCCGGCCAGTTTGAAATTGCAACTGGAACATTTTGGCCACAGGGGGAGATAGGGGCTGGGTGGCCTTTCATTACCCTATAAAGGGTCATTTTAGTACATGCTGGTTAAAGGAAATGATTGAAATATAAGAAAAAGTTGGAAAGTATTTAAGTGTGAATATTTGTGTGTATGTCCGAAATGTAGAAGTTTCTCTTCCTCAATTCATCTATTTGAAATTATTAGGTGATTACCGGATTGAAATAGCCCCATTTGGATGATGGAAACTGATGAAATCATCATCTCTCTCTCTCTTCCTGCCAATAACACAAGTTGTTGCATTTAGAGGTGAAGTTGGTTCTGTTTTTGCATCATTGTGGACAGTTTTGGGGGGGTTGTTGCCCTGATGATGTGATTGGTCCTTCACCTTTTACCCAATGGGATGGGAACAGTATGCAATCTGGGAGTCCCTGATGTTGCTAAAACATTTCTGTAGGCATTTTGTACAAAGTGTAATCAGGCTGGAACACATCAGCAGATAGAGCTTGTACAGAAAACAGCCACAAACCTAAAGGGAGGTTTTCCTTTTGACTGCTTTCTTAAGATGGAAACTCCACTAACTTTCCTTTATGGTGATAAGAGTTTATAATGAGTCTTTCAGCGTAGAGCAGCGCTGATCCCAGGTCTCCTTCCTTTATATCTCACTCTAAAACAACATCGGAATGCCTTAAAACCAGATACGAACTGTGTTAAGCTTTTTAAATGTTCCCTTAGAAAATAAAAAACAAAAATTTTAAATGTGGCTAAAATTTTCTCCACCTGAACATTTATCCATGTTAATTTTGTTCTTAAATGTTCAGCTGTTTGTATTCTGTGGCTGAACAGAAAACATCTTAGCATGAAGCAGCTGCCAGTTCTCTGGTTGTGGAAATGGAGATAATTTAAGCGGTGTAAATGTAGATGAGGGTGTGAAACTGCGAGGTGTTGAGGCTGCTAGCAGCACAAACCTACCGGTAAGTGTCACTTGAGTGGTCAGACTCCCTTTTCTGTCTGAACTTCCTTTTAATTTCTCAACCACCGCACAATGCAACAGGAAACATTCAATAGTTTCACCGCAGCGCTCAGCTCTAACACAAAGTCCACTTGTCCTCATCTGGGTTCTTCTCACAGTAAGTACTTGTCTTATAAGTAGCTTCACTCTACATGTGCTAGATTCTGATAGAAAGTCACTTTAAACTGCTGCACTGTTGGACTAATAACATGTTTTGGGACCAGATGCAGCGCCTAAACCTCTGGCTGGTGCTGATTCTTGTGTCCTATTCACGAGGTGGGTGTCACATGGAGCTACTGAGTCTTTTGTTCCTGAGGCCTAAACTTCACTCATGCTAGTATTTGTTTCCTAACACAGGTCAGGAGTGGGAAATAAGGACAGAAAAGAAGATTAATGCAGCAAAGGGCTCAAACATTACCATATTTTGCACGTTCAAGATTCCTTCAACATCAAATTTCACAGCAGTTTACTGGAAAACAGATGGAGAAAGTGAATGCAGCAAGAACGACAACGACAGAAAAGCCTTTGTTTATCACCCCAATAGGTCATGTGTGCTTGAAAAGTATAAAACAAAGACAAAGCTAATCGGAGACGGAGCCAAAGGAAACTGCACCCTACAAATCTACAACGTTCAAGAGAGCGAGCAAATCTACATGCGTGTTGTTGCAGTCCCAAAGCCGTACAGTTTCAAACCAAATCCAGTCACCATTCATGTAAATGGTTAGACATTCAGTCCACCAACTAATAATTAAACTATTCTAATTTGACTAAATATTAAATTAATACTTGGATGCTTCTCCCACAGGGTCAGATGTGATAGCAGTGACTGTTGAAGCAGGTATTGTATTATTTTATCTAAATAGATAAACAGCTTCAGTACGTCTCAGTTTTAAATGGGATATTTCCCTAAAACGAAAGTTAGATGCAAAACAAAAAGAAAATGGTTTTACTTTTTTACTGATTCTACAGATGCCACAACAACTCCTCTGCCTCAAACTCCAACAGGTGAGTGTAATATTCACCCGACTGGTTCTCAGACAATCTGTCAAAATCTGTGACTCAGCTTGTTACCTGTTAGTCTCCTTTGAGACTTCCTTGTCCAGTTTCTACATCTCCATACCAGCTGTTGTCCTTCTCATCGCTGCTGTCGCTGGGATCATCATTTACAAAAAATGCAAGAGGTAAAAGTCTAACTCTGGATCTTTTTAAAGTTATAGCTGCAGATTTGATGTGTTTGTGCAGAACCAGGCACATCTGGAAAGAAGCATTCAGCTGTTCAGGAGAGTAAAATCGTTGCTGCATGGTGGCACAGCTGGTTAGCACTGTTAGCACAATGTGATGGTGGTTTCAGTGTGTGACGTGTGCATGCTCTTGTAAATGTCTGAGTTGTAACAGCACCAAGTGAATAAAACAGTAGACAGCTTCTGCAAAAAAATCTAGTTTCTCAGCCAAAGTTAAGGGACAGCAGTAGCTCAGGAGGTGGGGCGGGTTGTCCAGTGCCCAGCTAGTCCCCTTACCCCCTTACCTGCTGGTGGTGGTCAGAGGGACCGGTGGTGCCAGTGTTCAGCAGGCCTCGCTTCTGTCAGCGCGCCCCAGGGCAGCTGTGGCTACATCGTAGCTCCTCCCCACCAGTGTGTGAATGACTGTGTTGTGAAGCGCCTTGGGGGGTCGTAGAACCCGGAGAAGGTGCTAGATAAAAACAGAACATTTACCAAAGTTCTACCACAGTGGCTGCAAAATCTCCTCTGTATGATATGCATTTATGCAGCTGTATCACATGCATATTGTTTATTATGTCATTTTAAGCATTTTAAAAACAACAAATGCATAAAGATGTTTTAAATATTTTCTCAAGCCTTGCAGCTGAGGCAGTACAGATGATGTGTCAGAACATAATAACCAAATATTACGGAGCTGGAAAACATTAGCATGCCCTTTAGCTTGTTTCTAACCAGGTTTTGAAAGTTTTTAGAGCAACGAAGGAAGGAATGTAAAACTTACTGTATAGCTTACTTTCACATGAGCGAGGCGCTTTTATGACACAGCCTGTGTGTTAGGTGTGCTCTGTGTTTAGTGCCAAATGAAAAAATATGTATCTGTTTATTTTCTATAACTGAACATCATTTCTTCTGTTTGTACATTCCTATAGCTGACCAAGTGTGCTTGGATCCTTAATGTAACCACACAAAATAAAAAGTGAGTTGTGGGTTGCTGCAGCCTTTGCATGAACACTTGTTATCTCATATTTCCAGGTCACACAATTTCATACGGAAGCAATCGGGTCCTTATGTGAACTTCAGCAGAGGCGCTTCAAACCCGTACAAAAGGTTTTACCTTTACTGTTATATTGTTTACTCTTATGTCACAGGCAGAGTTTATTTAAAGTATCTTAACACTAAAAGTGTTGGACAGGTCTTTATTTGTGGTTGTTTACTGGTACAACGACGCTGCTGATTCTCAAATATTGTTTTATTCTTTTTCAGTAGAGCTTCTTGCAAAGCCTTCAATGTGAAGCCACCTGAGGAAAAGGTCATTGATGATCCCGTCTACATCAATCTGCAGGTACTTTTCACATTATTGGTTTATTTATCTAATGAAGCAGTAGGATTCATTTAACAAACAGCCATTTTAAACTGTCCTCTGTCTTTGCAGACACAAACAAATCAAACAAGCCAACCTGCTGAGATCTCCGACAGTATTTATGCAAATGTGGGTCATTCACCAGAAGACACGCTGAGCTGAGAATTTCAGTAAAATACTTAATCATGGGAAAATTCAGCATCTTTCAACTTTTTATTACATCTGAGAGAAATATTAGCCAAGAAATTTTTTTTATTGATATGTGCATCAAAGATAATGTTTATCGGTGTTTTGGTGACCAATAACTATGGTGTCCTGATTGGAACGTAATGCTTTAAAATGTAAAGCTATGTTTTGCTAGCCATATACAAAATTATTTTGCTTTGGCGAACGGCGGTCTAGATTCTGGGCTGATGTTTCGCCACACTCAGTGTTTGAGCAACTTCACGTTGGTACATTCGGCTCCTCGTGACAGTTTACAATTGAACAGCTTGCTTTTACAACTTTTTATTCAGGAAAGTTAAATGTTCAAACATGAATCCAGACTCTAATGTTAAAATGAATACTTCAGGTGAAATCTAAAATTTTACATTAAAAATCTATAAAGTTGCAGAATTTGCTCTGATTTAAGGTACATACCTGAACTAAAGTGTTGGTACCCTTCGGTCAATGAGAGAAAAACCCACGAGAAATAACTTAAATCTGGCAAAAGCAGTAAGAAATAAAAGTCCTAAGAAATTTACCCGATAAAGGTGCGTCAGCTACGCTCGGTTCAGAGTGACTTGTTGGTGGTAGTCAAAATGCAAGTCGGGGTGATCGTGCTTTTTTGGTTGTAGGACCTCGACTCCAGAACCAACTTCCACCACAGATCAAACCGTCCACGTCTCTGCACATTTTTAAAGCCAGACTTAAGCTTTGTTTTAGATCAGTTTGCTAGTTTTCTTAATGATGTTTCTGATTTCTCTTTGGTCCCTGTGCTTTCAATTATTTTATTTTGTGTTTGATGTTTTTATTTTATCATATAATGTATGTTTCATGGTAACTGTATGTGTCTCTGCACTATGTACAGCACCTTGGGCCTCCTTGACTGGGTTTGGGAAGGGGCTTTATGAATAAATAGTTCAAGTCAGCTCAATTCAAGAAGGTTCGATTGGGATCTTTCTGCATGGAGGTTGCATGTTCACCCTGTGCACGCGTGGATTCTCTCCGGGTACTGCGGCTTCCTCCCACAGTCCAACATTTTGACTGTTAGGTTGATTGGTCTCTAAAATTTACTCCTGAGGTGTGTGTGTGTGTGTGTGCGTGTGTGTGTGCGTGTGCGTGTGTGTGTCAGTCTATACATCAAAGTGAGGACCAAAACACATTTTTACCTACAAACTGAGGACATCAGTAGCAAAGTGAGGACATTTTGCTGGTCCTGCCTTTGGGACAGTGTAACAGAGCTCTACTGGTTAGTTTTAGATGTATGGTGTGAATTAAGTTTTAGTTAACCTGCTCAGTGCCCTAGTGGTAGAGTGTCTGCCCCGGGGCCTGGGAGATCGAGGTTTGATTCCCGGTCGGGTCAGACCAAAGACTGATGCCTCCTGCTTGACGCTCAGCTTTAAAGGGTTGGATTCGGGGGTTAAACCACCAAATAGTTCCTGAGTGCAGCCACAGGTGCAGCTCACCGCTCCCCTCCATGGGGATGGGTCAAATGAGGAGATGAATTTCACCAGTTTGTGATGATGACTACGGTTGAGGTTAGGGTTAGGAGTAGACTGGCTATGGTTAGAGTTAGGGTTAGGGTTAGGGTTTGGCACAATCCAGTCACTAATGGGCCATTCCCATCTGTACCGGGTCGGCCCGGGCCGGGTAGCCCCAGTCGGCCCCAGCCTGGCCCGGTTGATTCCACACATCCTTGTCTTAAGCCCATGTGGGCTGATTCTACCCACCAATCAGAGGCTTGCTCTAATGGAAGGTGTGAATTTGCTGTCAGCAGTGGGCGTGTTGGCCCTGGTCGGCCTGAAGCAGTACCCCTCGGGAAGAGGGCCGAGAATGAGCCTTGGTTGGCCCGGAAAAATACCAGGCCACCCAGATATGTAAACAACCCACGCTACCCGGCCCGGGCCGACCCGGTACAGGTGGGAATGGGGCTTTTAATGAATGGAAGTCAATGACGGTCCTCACAGCGAATGATAACCTAGTGTGTGTGTATGTGTGTGTGTGTGTGTGTGTGTGTGTGTGTGTGCGTGCGTGCGTGCGTGCGTGCGTGCGTGCGTGTGGGGGGTCTTGTTCTGTGTGAAAACGAAGAGGTACAAGTGATAATGCTGCAGGATTTCATAATTTTATCCTTCTCAGCAGCAGCACTGCAGGTGCTCTCCATGTCCAACATGTGCGTAAGCCAGGTCAATCAATCAATTAATACTTTATTAATCCCAGAGGGAAATTAGAGTTTCAGTACACACAATTCAGAGATCAGACATACATGGTCAAGAGAAATTACAAGAATTGGTAACTGTGGTCATTCGCAACCCGAGTCGCGCTACCTTAATAGAGATAAGAGGGTTACATGAGGATTGGTTCAGGTGGAGGGAAAAAGGGCACTTCACAGCTACCCTCCCACCAGGAGGGCAGCTTTGCTCTGCAAAAAAACACCTCAACAGATATACAACAGACTTCAGACAACACAACATGAGACTCCAATAGGAAGGCGAGGGGGGGGGGGGGCTGGGATCCTGTTTCCCCCAGCGAGAGCAGCCATCTGCGGCGCTCAACCACTGCAGCCACAGGTGGGAGGGAGATCTTGGGAGAAGCGAAGAGCACATTGACTCCTGCAGGTTGATGACCTCGCCAGGCTGAAGTCCACCAATCCGAAGGCGGAGGGGGGGGGGGGGGGGTAGGTAGGTAGGTCAGGGTTTCACAGCATCTGTCTGCATTCCTTCGTCGGGGTTTTTTGCCTCTCAAGGCTACCAGGGCCTCAGATTCGGATAACAAGAGTTTGTTTGGGTCAGGCTGAGATAATTTTCCTCTCTGCCTTCAGTCTTTAAACTGATCATTTCCAGTCCTTCAGTGAAGCCAATTTTGGGTTTTTAAACTTGTCCATACCATCCGGTGACTTTCTCCGAGATGACATCCATTTTGCACACTAATACCAGTATCGCAGCTAGAACATTGTCCAGCTTACGATTCACCTCAACTAACGTCCCAGTCTGAGAAGTCACCATACGGACGGTGTTTTCCGTGGGTGCGGGTCGCCCTCCAATCGCTCCCGTCTTCCCAAACTTCTAGAAAACCAGATATCCTCCCACTCCAATCAGAAGAAATCCAGTGATCATCAGGCCGAATATCCACACGTCTTCAATATCCTTAATGGACGGCTGGAAGAGGCATATGATCTTCCATTCCCTCCAGGAATCCAACATATACCCCACCGGGTGTGTCCCCTGTGGGCATGTGGGAGCCCCCTGCTCCGTTCTCATTGTTGAAAAATCTTATCAATCGCGTTGAATGACCAATTTATCAAATCCATGGTTAAAAATAGGGTTTTCAGAAGAAATGCAGAGAATCGCTCTGTGGGCAGACAGGAGCCTTGGGAAAAAAAGATAAGGGAGCGAAAAGAGAAGCGTCTGTACTCCGCGAGTGCCAGGAAAAGAAACTTAAAGTTGTGCACATTTTCCGCTAAGTTTCTTTCATAAATCCAAAAGTTTGCGTGGAAAGTTGCTTACGCAGTTTTCCGACATGGTTTTGTGCGTAAGCAAGCTTGATAAATGAGACCCCAGGTGATTTACAGCCTCCTGAAGAGCATCATGACCTGCTGAACAAGTGTTTGGAGCAGGGAAACATCTGACTTCATCAGCTCTAAACCAGACCAAACAGTTCCTTCTACAAACTATTATCTATAATACAGTTTTTTCTACTGCTAAAACACGATTCCTGAAACCTTGCTCCATTTTCTCAAAACTAAACACAAAACCTCAGCTTCAAGCACGATTTACAAAACCTCTGACTCCTCTTGCAAAATCTAACTTTCACTTAAAAACAGTTTTACCTGTGCTCAAAATCAAACACTGCTCTGAAATGATTTAAACAAACAGCTCAAAAGTCAACAATACTGTCATGACTCCAATCCTTCACCCTCTGCCTCCTCATTTACTCTTCATTCAGCTCACCTGTCCCTTCATCAAGCTCCAGCCAAGCCCTGTTTTCCCTAGCAACCTCAGTCAGCATCACAATCAACTTTATTCATCTCACCTGTTCCTGTAATCAGCCTTCATCTCACACACCTGCTTCCCCTGCTATAAAAGAACCAGCCACCTATCCAGTCTCTGCCAGATTATTGAAAATGTAACCGGATTACAGGATACAATAAGATAATTAAAAGAAAAAATAAACAAATGGGCCAATAATTAGGTTCGGGGAGAATTGGAGGTTGTTTAAGAATGACTGGAGTCACGGGTATAGCATGAAACGGTTTATATACTAAATTTTAATAATAATGGGAGATATAACACATAAAGATAACACATAAAAACAGATGAAAACAATCGACAATAGTAAAATGCTCGGTATGAGATTTGATCATATGAGTCACAAGTCAGCCGGCGTCAAGTCAAATCCCCACGCTTGGGGTGAAAGTCAGAGTCCGGTGGTGCGATTTTTTCCTACCACACCGTTGAGATTGTTCACAGAAGAGAGCAGTCTGCTCTTCAGTTACTTGAGATGTCCTGGTTCGTTCAGTGGTTAAGGCTCGCCATCTCCCTCGTCAGGAAGAAATCCAGTTCTCGTTCCAAGTGAGTGATCATAGGAGTCGGGATCAAACCCAAGGAAAAAAAAAACCCAGCCAACGCGCTCCAACGGTTCCCTCCTACAGAGGATTGGTTCACTCTGTCGTCTCCACACAAATCGCGTTGGTTCCAAGTTCCTAGCTCTTATTAGAAGGAGTCAAGTCCGCCTCTCCCTCTATCTATGCGGCACCCAAATCAGGGTTCTTCACGGCCTCGACCGTTGTTTTTTTTTCTCTCTCTCTCTCTAACCGCTCAGTCTTTGCTTTCTGTATCTGCGTGCTGCACAGCCGTTTGTCTCTCCTCTCGCTCAGCTGCGTCGCACGGTTTTATTTCGCGGAGGCGGGACTTATTTCTCTCAGCCAATGAAATTTCAGATTCCCACCTGGACCAATAGTATACAGCTTTCCTCTTCTGTTTCTGTTAGGGATGTTCAAGATTCTTGTTTTAACCGATGTTTAATATTAAACTCGTTATTTTAGTTATTCACCCTTCCAATAATTCATTATGAAATTATCTATTAGTTAATTAGATATCTATTAATTAGTATTGTTAATTTCCTTAATTTATATTTTATATTTTATCTAAATTGAGGATGGATCATATTAGTGAGCCAATTAGTTAATACCTCATTAAGGTTCTAGCTTCTGGGTTACATCCTCCCCCATTAAATATCATGCACGTCCCTGTGCATTGTTTCTACGGGGTACACAACTTCTTGAGTAAGAGAGTCAATAAAAGCTTTATTAAGTCCTTGGAAAAGGGACCTAACTACGGTCACTAGTGGATTGCCCAATTGAGAGTAAGTTAGTCTTTGAGGAGGCTGACTACTTCGTTCAGATCTCCTGACATACATCTCTGGTTGCACAGTATCATGCTCATCCGTTTCGGTTTGATTCTCAACTGAGACAGGACGAAGTGAGCTCTCTGTTTCCGACAGAGCTGATGAGCTATTCTCTAAGACTTTGGTCTTTTCAGATGTATGTGTCTGATCGTGTATGATGGGTTCAAAACTTACATCACGTTGCTGCGACTTTAGGACACCATCCAATTGAGGTAGGTTTGTGTTAGTTTCATCCCCCGTTTCTACGTCAGGTAAGTATACTTCGTTTTTTTTCGTTTTTTCAGGTAAGTATGTTGCTGCTTCTTTCACTCTTTCAGGTAAGAATGTCGCAGTTTCACTCATTCTGTCAGGTAAGAATGTTTCGGTGTTGATGCCTTTGTCAAGTAAGGACAATTCAGCATTTTCATTACCAGCTAAGGTTGGTTCCTTGCGATCCCCTGTGTGTAAGGATAGTGTGTTTTGTTGTTGAATATTATTTACCGGTCCTGAATCTGCTATGAGTTCCCTATTTGGCAAGGTGACCTCTATTTGATAGGATGGTCGGTTTAGCACTTGTGGAAGATCAGAGTAATAAAACTCATCTACCTCTTCGTCAAGTGGCTCATCTGGGTCAGGTTCTAAGGCTGAACTCTGTCTTGTATGAGGTCTGCTAGGTTTCGTAACGCGTTCTGTTTCATTTTCTAATGAAGAGAGAAAACCACAAGGCAGTAAAAGATCTCTGTGGAGTGTTCTGTTGGGTCCTTCTCCGTTCTCTGGTTTTACAGTGTATACTGGCAAGTTTTCCATCTGTTTGAGAACTATATACACTGTTTGCTCCCATTTGTCTGCTAATTTATGCTTTTCTCTTAAGCGAAGATTTCGGACTAAAACACGATCTCCCACACCTAGTGTGGACTCACGAATGTTTCTGTCGAACCGTTCTTTGTTCTTCCTCGCTGTTTTTTGAGAGTTTTTTATGACAATGTCATAACTCTGTTCCAGATGACTCTTCAGTTCTTTAACATACTGAGAATGAGTTATAGAGGGCTTGTTCAAATGCGGTAACCCAAAGGCAATATCTATAGGCAACCGAGGCTGCCTACCGAACATTAGCTCGTAGGGAGAGTATCCCGTCACGTCATTTTTTGTACAATTGTACGAGTGAGTAAGTGGTTTTACAAAATCGCGCCAGTGATGTTTCTCAGTGGCTTGTAAAGTTCCCAACATGCTGAGTAATGTACGATTGTACCGTTCAACGGGGTTGCCACGAGGGTGATAAGGGCTCGTTCTGACTTTACGGATACCAAGTAAAGAACAAAGTTCCTTGATTGTACGTGATTCGAAATCCCGTCCCTGATCACTATGAAGACGCTCAGGAAACCCGTAGTGGACTAAAAAATGTTCCCACAGGTTCTTCGCGACGGTGGTGGCTTTCTGATCTTTGGTTGGGATGGACACTGCATACTTTGTAAAATGGTCTGTAATCACTAAGACATCTTTAGTGTTCTTACTGTCTGGTTCTATGGAGAGAAAATCCATGCAAACTAACTCCATAGGTCTGGTGGTGGTAATACTCACCATTGGAGCAGCTTTGTCAGGGAGGGCCTTCCGACGGATACATCTTTCGCAAGTTTTAACTTTGATTTCGATATCACTAGCCATTCTTGGCCAGTAAAAACGGGACCGAATGAGATCTGTCGTACGTTCAACCCCAAGATGCCCCATATCATCATGTAGGCTTTGCATGACTGTTGAACGTAATGAATCAGGCAAGACTAACTGCAATGATGTCTCTGGTCCTAATTGGCGTCTCCGGTACAGTAGATCATTTTGAAACTCAAACCGTTTCCACTCTCTCAAAAGGTTAAGAACCACCGGGGGTTCTGCAATAGTATCAGTTGGCGGTTTATTGTCAGTCATAAGCAGCTGAATGACTCGGCCAATGGTTGGATCTTTCCTCTGCAAGGAGACAAGGTCAGCATGGTTATACTTGGGCACAGCAAAGAAACTGTCACTATTGTCTTCCAACTGGAATAGGTCTGGAATGGCCGCTGCAGACATGGCAAGTGACTGAACTAAACCACAAGGAGAATCAGTCTCATCCAAGACCATGTGCTTTTGGCATGTTGCCTTCACTGCTTCGGCTTGAAGTTGAAGCTCGACTTCTTTGACAGAGGATAAAAGATGAGATCGGAACTCATCTAGTCGTTGGCATTCCTCAGTGAATTTTGAGTTGTCTTCAGGTTTATCATGCAGCCTCCTAGACAGGCCATCCGCGTCAACGTTCTGTGTACCTGCACGGTATCTGATGTCAAAATTATAGGTGGACAACGCAGCTAGCCAACGATAGCTCGTTGCATCGAGTTTTGCCGTTGTTAAGAGGTAAGTTAACGGATTATTATCAGTAATGACAGTGAATGTGTTCCCATACAAATAGTCATGAAACTTATCTGTTATGGCCCACTTTAAGGCTAGAAACTCCAACTTGTGCGCAGGGTACCTAGTTTCACTAGAGCTTAAACCGCGACTTGCATAAGCGATTACCTGTGTGACACCGTTTTGCACTTGGTATAGCGCTGCACCGAGTCCGGTCGTACTAGCATCTGTGTGTACTAGATATGGGAGTTTTGCGTCAGCGTAGCCAAGAACTGGCGAAGTGGTAAGTTTTTTAATAATAGTTTGAAAGGACTTCTCACAGTCTTGGCTCCAACGATTCCCAAAGGGTTCTTTGGGGTTCAAGTACTTTGATCTACATGGTGGTGTTTTAAAGTTTTTCCGTTTGGGTGGATAACCAGCCGTGAGAGATGTTAGTGGCTTGACAATATTTGAGTAATCTTTAACGAAGCGTCGGTAATAACCGGTAAATCCTAAGAAAGATTGGAGTTCCTTCAAAGTCTGAGGCTTCGGCCATGTTTTGAGTGCTTCCACCTTATCTGGATCGGTTTTTATGCCATCTCGAGATACTATATGTCCAAGATAACGCACAGATGTCTGGAAAAAACGACACTTATCTGGTGATAGCTTGAGTCCGTATTCTCTAAGCCGTTCAAGAACGTGAGAAAGTCTGGTTTCGTGTTCTTCCAAGGAGTTGGAAAAGACGATCAAGTCGTCTAGGAAAACTAACACTTCCTTCAGATTAATGTCCTTCATACACTTTTCCATAACCCGTTGGAAAGTGCTTGGAGCATTTGTTATTCCTTGTGGCATACGGTTAAATTCATAAAACCCAAACGGGCAAACAAAAGCAGTTTTAGGTTTATCCTTTTCACACATCTCTATTTGATAGTAACCTGACTTGAGGTCCATCACAGAAAACCACTGTGATCCAGCGAGAGCAGAAAAGGACTCCTCCAAGTTAGGCAGGGCATATGCCTCGCGAATGGTTTGCAGATTAAGCTTTCTATAGTCTATACATAGACGTACCTCACCATTCTTTTTCCGAACTACCACTATTGGTGAGGCAAATGGAGACTCCGACTCTCTTATTATACCGGTTTCCAAGAGGGCTTCCAAATGTTTTCTCACGGCTTCATAATCATGTGGATGGATCGGCCGAGATTTCTGTTTGAATGGGGTCTCGTCTTTTAAGTTGATGTGATGTCTTATCTGTTGTGTATGACCAAAATCAAGATCGTGGTGCGAAAACACATCGGAGTAAGTGTTAAGTTTGTTGGTGATCCTCCCTTTCCATTCTTCGGACAAGGGCGAAGTACCGAAGTCAAAACTGAGAGGAGGGTTTGAAGGTGAAGTCTGTTGCTGCGAACTACACGCCGCAAGTACTTTCTGATCACTTTTGTCAGGTTCTGGATATGGCATAACACGATCGGCTTTAACTAACTCAGCGATCACACAGTTAGTGGGTAATGTGATGTCATGGTTAGTTTCGTTTCTTAGTACAACAGGTACTTTGTATGGACCATGTGAAGGTAAGGAAATGAGGCAACAGTCTACAATTATACCCCCTGGTAGAGAACCATTGGTGGGTTGTTCAATGAGTGCATAAGGCTCATGCTTGTTTTGGCTGGGTTGCATAAACCCTTCTAGTAACAGTTTTTTATTTGCAGGGAGAACTTCTTGGGTTCTCCCTCGAAGCTTCACCACACCAACTCGTCCATCTTTGCTTTGTTTTTTTCTGACTGCTAAGGCTTTTAGCACGTGTTGGTACCCATAAGAGAGTGCCTTGGAATCAGGTAAGTTATTGGCAGACAATTGCTCATACAAAGGATCGAGTGTGTTTGTGCCAATGAGTAGTGGTGTATCAGAGTTTGAGCTTATATCCGGAACCACTAACGCAAGGGTAGGTAACTCAAGTCCAGACTGATCGAGCTCTTTTGGAAATGTGACACTTATCTCTATGTATCCTAAATAAGGAACTGCTTGACCGTTTGCGCCCTCGACTTCTAACAGATTACTGATGGGTTTAATTGAGAGGTCAGGTAAGTGTTCTTGGTAAAAAGAATTGGCAATGGTGGTTACCTGGGACCCTGAATCCAGTAAACAATTACATTCAACACTGTTAACTGAGACTGTAGCTGTGCATCGCCCACCCACTAATCTTTTGGGAAGTTTTGGCACTGAATGAGCATGAACTGGCTTGCAAAAAAGTCTCTCTGTCCTTTCCTTAGAGGGACTTGGTTCTACTTTAGCACCTATCTGTCCCACGATAGGAGCTTCTACCGGTTTAAAGGAGGAGACTGAGCAATTGGCTTTGACATCTCCCACTCGCGCTGCTTCTGTCTAAGAGCAAGTCTTTTAGTTGCAACTAGTGCTGGATTTGGCTCGTTGCTACAGCTAGAAGCTATGTGCCCATCTTCTCCGCACTTAAAACAGTATCCAGGCTTTGGTCTGGGCACCACTGCTGTTATCTGCTGAATCTGTTTGGGCTCATCTGGAATTTTAGTCCCCACACGGGGTTTTGACTCTTTTTGAGTTTTCTTTGCCTTTTTATCTGTGTTGTTAACCTTAAGCTGTGCAATTTGGCTCCTGAGCTCAGCGATTTGTTTGCGTAAGTCATCACAGTTATCATCTATTTCCAGTTCACAAGTGTTTTTACTCTGAGAGCATGTTGTTTGCACATTTGAATACACTCTAGTTCGTTGTGCCCCTAAGTGTTGTTTCATGCGTGCTGCTTTAGTAGCCTGTTTGTCTTCTTCAGTGCGCAGTTTGAGGAGAAGTGCTGTAAAATGAGGCGGGTTGTCTTTCTTTTGTTCGAGTTGCAGGTTTGAAATCAGCGAGCTGTCCCAACAGCCTCTGCAAAACTGCTTGAGCAGCTGCTGGTCGGCGTCACTGGAGGAAATTCCATTCCTCTGAATAACTAGGTTTAACAAGGTGTATAACCTCTGAAAGTAATCGGAAGGTTTTTCACCACTGTCCTGGTTTGTGTTTAAGAAGCGAGCAAAGAGCTCGTCGCCGTCTTCGACAGCTGCGTAAGCTGAATCGAGATGTTCAAGGTACGTTTCCGGGTCGGATTTTGGACTAAGAGCTTTAACGATGCTCGCTGCTGGGGCTGACAGACTCTCCACGATTCTTCGTACAATTTGGGACTTGGTGAGTGAAGGATCATTTATGCATAACACTACACTACTACGCCAAGTATCATAGTCAGTTTCAAAAGAAGGGTGTGGAACTCGCCCTGAGAACGGTTTTAGTCTGTATTGTGAAGTAGGCGGAGGGATAACCTCACTGCTTTTAAAAATGTGTTCCACAATAACTCGCTGAACCTCAGGTGTGTTTAAAAGATTTGGTGGAATGCAAGGGTTTTGTTTTCCAGTCTCTGTAGGTGGACAATTGTCCTTTGAGTTGTTCATATAGTTAACTTCTGGTGTTAAAGGCAGGGAATATGTAACTTGGTCACTATGGAGCATTGGCTCTGGTTCAGTGACTGGTTCAGATGCATGGGTATCCCTTCCTAAAGATTCCCCAATTTTTGCCAGTTCCTCCATTAGAAGGTCTTTAAATGATTGATTGCTACACGCAGCTATGTCCCTGAGCTCTGACAGATAGGCATCAGTGGCAGATGTGCTAGTTTCTAGACTGTACGCGCTGGCTAGGTCTTGAATATGGAAGAAAACATCTGGGTTCCTAGTACAAGGTTTGTCATAGGGTAAACATTGTTTCTTTAATTCCTTAACAGTGGCTTCATGTTGAAACTCCACAATAATCTGATCACAGTTTGGTAACTTAATGCGCCTGTTAACTGGTCCGAATCCTTCCATAAACCCAAAGACTTCGTTATCAAGGTCTGTATCAGTTAACCCACTGATTAAAACAGCATTTGAAACTTTGACCTTTTCTGTTTTCACAACTTCCATTTTAAAACACTCAAAAGTACCAATAATGCCAAAATGGCAAACCACTGTGACCTCCAGGCACTCTTATGATGTCAGTCAATGGTTAGCTAAGGTAACAACTCTACAATTCTCCTGGCTGGCTCGCCAAGTTTTATGTAACCGGATTACAGGATACAATAAGATAATTAAAAGAAAAAATAAACAAATGGGCCAATAATTAGGTTCGGGGAGAATTGGAGGTTGTTTAAGAATGACTGGAGTCACGGGTATAGCATGAAACGGTTTATATACTAAATTTTAATAATAATGGGAGATATAACACATAAAGATAACACATAAAAACAGATGAAAACAATCGACAATAGTAAAATGCTCGGTATGAGATTTGATCATATGAGTCACAAGTCAGCCGGCGTCAAGTCAAATCCCCACGCTTGGGGTGAAAGTCAGAGTCCGGTGGTGCGATTTTTTCCTACCACACCGTTGAGATTGTTCACAGAAGAGAGCAGTCTGCTCTTCAGTTACTTGAGATGTCCTGGTTCGTTCAGTGGTTAAGGCTCGCCATCTCCCTCGTCAGGAAGAAATCCAGTTCTCGTTCCAAGTGAGTGATCATAGGAGTCGGGATCAAACCCAAGGAAAAAAAAAACCCAGCCAACGCGCTCCAACGGTTCCCTCCTACAGAGGATTGGTTCACTCTGTCGTCTCCACACAAATCGCGTTGGTTCCAAGTTCCTAGCTCTTATTAGAAGGAGTCAAGTCCGCCTCTCCCTCTATCTATGCGGCACCCAAATCAGGGTTCTTCACGGCCTCGACCGTTGTTTTTTTTTCTCTCTCTCTCTCTAACCGCTCAGTCTTTGCTTTCTGTATCTGCGTGCTGCACAGCCGTTTGTCTCTCCTCTCGCTCAGCTGCGTCGCACGGTTTTATTTCGCGGAGGCGGGACTTATTTCTCTCAGCCAATGAAATTTCAGATTCCCACCTGGACCAATAGTATACAGCTTTCCTCTTCTGTTTCTGTTAGGGATGTTCAAGATTCTTGTTTTAACCGATGTTTAATATTAAACTCGTTATTTTAGTTATTCACCCTTCCAATAATTCATTATGAAATTATCTATTAGTTAATTAGATATCTATTAATTAGTATTGTTAATTTCCTTAATTTATATTTTATATTTTATCTAAATTGAGGATGGATCATATTAGTGAGCCAATTAGTTAATACCTCATTAAGGTTCTAGCTTCTGGGTTACAAAAACATTTGCCAGTAAATTCTCCAGCCATCTACCCTGCCTGATCTCTGCCTCCGGACCTTGTTTTTTCTCCTGATCCCTGCCTTGAACTCTGCCTGCCATCACGACCCTTGCCTGTCTTCTACCACGTCTCCAGCCTGCTCCTTGTACCTGCTTGTGCCGATCTGGTTTTGACTCATGCCTGCCCTCCGACTCTGTCTCCTGCCTCGCCCATCTGGTAACTCCACCAAAAATAAAATAATTTTTTTTATATACTTTAACTGTGTTTGGCGTCATTACGGGTCTTCTGAGTTCAGCTCATGACAAATACACCAAACAGAAAACACATTGTTCAAACATATGGTTCTCAGGGAGACATTTCTAATCTCGCATCAAAATTCATGTTTCTGTCTTTGATCAGAAATGGCTGTTTTGCTCTTTGCATTTTCTTTTGTTCTTCCTCCTCCTTGTGCCCTTACTTTTACACTGCACCTCAAAAACTATCTCTGTGATTCTGTAGTTCAGTCAGTTCTGGAAAAAAATGGAAGGCACAATGTTCAGGGCCATACAATTTTTATAGTACCATAAAAAAGTGACATCAAAGGGCTGATCATGTGATCAATGGGCTTCTTCTTGTCTTTGGGCTGGGTCAGAACACAGCACTTCATCGACATCACAGGCAGTATTTTTCCTCTTAAGGCAACAGGGGAAAAGCCTCTGGTGTGCCGTATCCAGCCCTGACAACATTCCTCATCTGTTTCACCACCAGGCTACATGGCTTACATTAGATTTACTCTGGCGTAGGGTTGTCTTATACACTTTCCATCTCCAAGAGGAGAAAAACTCCAATCTGATTCAGGAAAGATGAGTTCGGAGGGAGGTACAGGTTCATGAACTGCCCATTGATGGTAAACCATTCCCTCAATAGAGCATCTCGGTGGAAGCTGACATTGTCCCACACTATTACATAGGCGGGCGTGGGATCTAGCTCTTGACCTTGCTGCTCAAATAATACATCTCTTAGACTGACAAGAAATCTGAGAAGATGCTGGGTGTTATAAGGCCCCAATGTAACATGGTGATGTATAACAACATGGTTGCTGATAGCAGCACAGATTGTAACATTGCCACTTCGTTGACCAGGGACTTCAACAATGGCCTGCTGTCCAATAATGTTTTAGTCTCTCCTTCTCTTCTGAAGATTGAAGCCTGCTTCATCAACAAAGATGAGCTCACAGGGTCTGTTCAATGATTCCAAGTCAAAAATCGTCTGTATTGAAATGCAATATACTGTATGTAGAATTGTGTAAGTTGTACAGAGACGCTATGCTGTAGCGTACAATTAGGCCTAACATATGCACTTCTGATTCATATACATTGTAGTGAAGAGTAACCATTCACATAGTATGTCGACAATCTGGATTACAGTGAATGTGTCTGCTGTACACTTACCTGGTGAGTTGCGCTCAGAAGGTACTCTGTAACCCTGCTTCATTTGCATCCTGTTACGATAGAGGACACGGTCAATTATGGAAATGCTCACACTGTCGAGTCCCTGGAAGCAGAGGCAGAGCTGGCCTAAATGGCGCCCTGTGCGAGATCCCCCTGTGACCCCCCCCCCCCCCCACACACACACACACCCCCACACCCCCACACACCCCCACACACACACACACCAGAAAAAACATTACCCCTACAACTTTGTTTCAAATTGCGTGGAGTGTATATATAACAACTTTTGCTAACTGAATACAACATCCAGCTCCTGGCCACCTTCTCACCACTTGTCAAAGTTCTACTGAAATAGTGATGATGACAACATCTGCCATCGCTTTGATTCCTGGGAAATATGAAAGTAGTTGGCACCTTAGTAGGTCCTCTTCGAACTAGCTCTGTGCGTATGCTGTCGGTAATTGGTGATGACCACTTGGCTGGGTCTGAAGAAAGCTCATTTCCCGATTCCAAGAAGAAAGAATGGTCCTACCAGCTCGCCACTTCAATATGAAGATCAGTTCAACATGGGGAAAAAAACCTGACCTGTAGGCCAGAGAAACGTTCATTAGCACATCAAGTTCGATTCAGTTTACCGGTAAACATATCACGAATGTACAACAGGTCAATTATTAATCATCTTGGCTACGCAGCTCAATCTATGCATTCCAGTAGCGTTTGCTACAAACAAATACAAAAACAACAATAAAGGAAAACAACTGTCTGACAGACAGCATAGCCGAATTCAAGGCAACACATAAACAATAATCATTCGATTGCTCTTGGTTTCAAGTTAAGCCCATTAAAGTGCTTAAGGAAATAAAAGTGTTTCAAAAACAGCGTTTTTGAACCGGAGTTCTGCTCGCGGTGGGAACTCCGCCGAACAAGGTCATTTTTTATAGCGAAAACGATCGAGTGGTTACTGACAAGTAAAAGGGTGTTATTGGTAGATGTTAAGCACACTTACCGCTGAGGTAAAATGAGAGTATAAATGAATTGAGGGGAGAAAAACGTTTTGTTTTCCAACGCCGTTCTAAAGCAACAAGCTTACAGCCACAGCAGGAGTCGAGCCCGGAAGTATTCCCCCACAGCCAGCTTTGCTGCGACGTGGAAGGAGCCAATCAGGAAGGGGACCTCACAACAGCTGACGTGGGTCATGTGACAGGGAGTAGTTGATATGGGTTACACTTTGTTGTGCTTTTATTACAGAAATATTATTATTATCATCACTATTATTATTAAGAACATGCGATTTCTATGTTTTGTTTATGTATTGGTTGATGCTAAAAAAAATTTTTTTAGAAAAAAAAAAAGGAAATTAAATGCCGCCCCCTGCAGACTGCCGCCCTGTTCGGCCGCACATGTTGCACATATCAAGCTCCGCCACTGCCTGGAAGTGTGTGTTGTCTTGTATCACTCACTCCCGGATTTCCATGAGTCTTACTGTGCTTTTTTGAAGGACCACGCCCACTATAATGGTCTCCTGCTCCTGAGTGGATATAGCGATCCTTCCACCTGCAAGTGGCAGCCTTGCAATTCTATGAAACGTAGATATGCAGTTACAGAAATCATTCATGCAGTGCAGTGCAGTGATGAATTTCACAAATGTCTATTGGAACAGCTGCATATACAGTAGTACGTATACATTTATAATTACAAAAATACAGTGGTATACCTGTTCTCTTCTCTGAATGTCCTTACTATGGCAGACAGAAAAACGGTTGCACTCGAAGTCCTGCTTCTCTCAGTCCACAAACAACAACACGGTCCATGATTGTTGCTCCAATTTCATCGGATATTTCCACTCTTTTTCTTCATCCTCCTCCTCTTTCTTCTCATCCCCCACCTCGCATACGCACTCGTCCTCTCACAAAAATTCTTCTACCCATTCTCACACTTTCTCATTCCCACCTTCAACAACCTGTTTGCTCTCTGAACTGGCTTATATTGGTTTTCACATCATTTGAAACACGTGATTTTGACTGATTGAGTTCAACCAATGATGTTGCTGCTCTCCTTATACGTAATTGTTGCCACTTGTGTTTACCAGTATGGATGACATGTGCATTAGGGATGACATGTGCATTAGAGTGCAGAGTGTTCCGTAGAAAATTCGTAATTAAAATAACTAAAAATCAGAATCTCTTCTCCCCCAGCACAGCTGCTACTTTACACACGGGCAAATTTATGGTGGTTTTCTCCAAGTTTTTTTGTCCTTCTTTCACCAGGAAGAGCCGAAGCTCACTAAACTAATTGCTCTCCTCAGTGTCTGGTTTCAGGACGTCAGCGTGGTGAGACAAACATTTGTAGTCCTAAATGTGTTTTCACACTAAACCTGAAATAACTTTTGCCGTCTAGAAAAGAAGCGCTTTGTTCACGGACATCATGTGAAATCCATGACACATATCAAACAGGATCAAGAAATAACTTTATCCTCTAATCACACTCATTTGTGTGCTTTTGTTGTTGTTTTTGTTTGTTCTGGAAGTATGACCCATGGTCCGGAAGTAGATGGGCGTGATCTTAGCTGTAAATTGGTGTCAGAGTTGCTGTGATCTGACAGACCACTAGATGGCAGCGGTGTAACACGTTTAATTCAGCTTGAACTTTGGGCCTTTAAACTCGCGCTCCACCTGGAATGTGGGCCAAACACTTTCAAGGTGCGGTCACGTGACTCCCTGCTGACCAAATCGCAGGAAAGACAGTTAGTGATGGTTCCTGAGGGTTCCTGAGCTCGACTCTGCATTAGGAAATCAGTCTTATTTCTGGGAAGCGCTGCTGGGAAGAGGCATGTTGTTGTTTAGGGATAAAATGCGGCGGGAATGACTGACTGTCCTAATCCAGGGACACATGGAGGAAGTGATAACCGACACCGGGAAGCTGTTGCAGGCGGCAGGAGAAGAGAGGAGCCCGGTCAGCCAGCAGCCAGATGACCGCTGTAGGAGGAGGGTGGCCGCGGTGAGCTGTCCTGCTCTGTCCGCCGAGAGGCTCACCTTACCGGGAGTCATGGACACAGAGGGGCGTGTGGACGAGTCCCGACTGAGGATGCACATCCTCAAAAACGGTACATTACTCCATTCTCCCGAGCTGCTGCACAAATGAACATGAAGTTAAAAATAAAACGTTTTAATTAAGTTTTGCAATCCTGATTTAGAGGTCAAACCAGTTCAAATACAAATATTCGATTAAGTAAAAATAAAAACTAATGCAGTTGGTATCATTTGTTTAAAATTGAGGAAGGGAAATCTGAAACATCAACCACGCAGTTTGTGCTGATGACTTATTCTGACCTGCTGGAAGGCAGCCCTGTTCACTTTGATGTTGGACACGAGCACTTTTGAGATTTCCATTCCGTTGTTATTTAACAAAGTTCAACACATTTAACAAGTTAAAGTTTTTGTTAAGCCTTTAGATTTGATACAAATGGGTGTCTTTTCCTGAGTTGACGCGGTTTTCCGAGGATGGTGTGAAGCTACTGAAGGTGGATGCACTCAGTAAAACATGAACATTTCTCAGCTCACTTATCACAGTTTTTCTTTACTTGTTTATATGAATTCACATACATGAAATAAAGATTTGGAACCTTGCACATGATAGATGAGATCATAGATGAGCTACGATTTTGTGTTCAGATGGGATCTCATCCAGCCACGAGAGTCAAGTGATGTTTTCTTCAGGTCTTAAGTCGAGTCACAATCCAACTATTCTCCTTTAAAGTCCAACATCTCATTGAGCATCAGACCCCTGAGGTAAAGAGCCTCAGCGTGACTTCTGGGCCAAAACAACGTGGATCTTGTATAAATGTGGGATTTCTGGGTTGGTTTGAAAACTTCATCAGGAAACCGCTCTAGGACGTGGAGAGAACATCACATGTCTGCATGAGCAGGAATGTGGGAACAAATCCGTCTTTTTGTGGCCCAGTGACCTTTTCTGATCATTTCATCTCTACCAAAAGATAAAAGGTCCCACTTCACGCATTCCATGAACCCAGCTGGCTGAGGGTCTTTTCATCTGATCATTTTAGGATTATTCCCACAGAGCTTTCAGTGGATCCCTTTTTCCCTGTTTAGGTGGCGTTTCTCCGCCTGAGCGAGGCCTGGCGTGGTGTTTCCTGTTTGGGATGTATCCGTGCAGCTCCACAGCTTTAGAGCGTTCTCTTCTGCATGAGCAGCTGGTCGTACGTTACCTCGTCATGAGGCGAAAGTGGCGGCGGTTTATTCCATCAGCAGTTCAGATCCAGCTTAACGGCACAGATGGTAGAATCTCAGTAAAAGAAGTTCATTCACCTCTCAGCTTCCAACTCAGTGAAGCTGTTTTCTTCTTGATAATAATTTAGAAAACTTCTTCTCTGCTGATTCGTCCAGCTGAGCTGGTGGCAGCTCTCGGGTACTTTGAGCAGAGAGAGGCTCAGGCCCGGGCCCAGCAGCAGACCCAGGATCAGTCTGAGGAGCTCAAGGACAGATGGACCTTTCTGGAGCTACAAGCTCAGGTTGGACTACTCCAGCATACATCTCTAATTTACATGTTTGAACTGCAGCTGTTGCCCTTTTTATATTTTAACATGGGAGCAGTGCAGTTTAGCTGCTTGAAGGCGTGGTCAAACAGGCCTCCATTTTGTTAGACAAACTCATTTATTTACTCTGGCATCAGATGACCTTTGTGATACTTTGAGACGTGTTTATACTCGGGTGGCTGTACATCTTATTGCTACGTCTTTAAATGGAAGATAATTAGCAGAGTGCACCACAGACAACTTGCACTTATGTATGCAAACATCCCAAAAGCAGAGGAGAGCTGAAATATCAACCAATCATAGTTGGGTGGGGGGTGTCTCCTCCATCAAGCTGCACAAGCATGCAAGGCTGTCAGCCACCCTCAGCCTGATTAAGCTACATCAAAGCACAAAACCAGATCAGGTCTTCTACAGTTTCTCTCCAGTGAAATCAGTGAAAATGAAAACGTGTCTGTCGATCACTGACATCAAACTGCTTGGTCTCATCGTCTCCCCCTGTTGGGCAGATCCTGTTTGAGCGCGTGACTTTTGACCAGGAGGAGCTGCAGGAAGCCATAAGAATCATTGACAAAGACGTGCCTCGAACAAACAGAGACCTGAACTATTACCAGTGAGTTTAGCACCAGCTGTTGTTCTTTGCATTATTTAAACTCTGCGTCCTTAAATAAGTTGCATATTTCTGCAGAAACGAAGGTTTAGGAAATCTGTTGGTGCTGAGAGACATCCTCATAACTTATGCTGCCTTTCATCCAGGTAAGGGCAGACCTAGAGCACCAGGAGCATATTGAGTAGACCTCAGAGGATGTTTCTTCTCACTGTGTCTTTGTTGTATCTCCAGAGGTTAGCTACGCTCAGGGAATGAACGACCTGTGCAGCCGCTTCCTGGAAGTTCTGGACTCAGAGGTTGATACTTTCTGGAGTTTCTCCTGCTACATGGAGAAATTCTCCAGAGATTTCAGAGCTGACGGCCTGCACAGAAAACTAGGTGGGAATAAAAGAAAAATGAAACTTTATTAATCAGAAGTTCTACAAAATGAATGTTATGTAATTTAATCTGTGAGATTTTTGGCGCGCTTTGGTGTTCATGCCTTTATTATTCCAGAGTAGAACAGTGCAGTAAATCACATTAGCACGCAGTTTTAGGTTCAGCTCCAAACAGTTGAGAACACCAATAAAAACACTTAAATAATGTGTCACTGTCCACTTAGCAGGGTGCTCTTATTGGCCGTACCTTCTGAACGGTGTGTTTTTAGGCTCCTTTGCAGCACAAAGATGGCAGACAGAGGGCACAACACACTGGCAGCATGACATTCAACAAAAATATACCTCCAGTTCATTCTGTGTGATGAGCCATCTGGTGAGATTTTGTCAATCCTCCATCCATCTTCATCTGCTTATCCGGGGTCGGGTTGCCGGGGCAGCAGCCTAAGCAGGGAGGCCCAGACTTCCCTTTCCCCAGCCGGCCAACTCTTCCAAGGGAATCCCAAGGTGTTCCCTGGCTAGCTGATAAATATAGTCCCTCCAACGTGTCCTGCGTCTTCCTTTAGCTCTCCTCCCAGTTGGACGTGCCCAGAAAACCTCACCAGGGAGGCGTCCAGGAGTCATCCTAATCAGATGCCCGAGCCACCTCAACTGGCTCCTCTCGATGTGCAGGAGCAGCGAGTCTACTCCGAGCCCCTCCTGGATGACCGAGCTTCTCACCTCATCTCTTAAGGGAGAGCCCAGCCACCCTGCAGAGAAAACTCATTTTGCCAGCGTGTATTCATGATCTTGATCTTTTGGTCACCACCCAAAGCTCATGACCATAGGTGAGGGTAGGAACGTAGATCGACCAGTAAATCGAGAGCTTCGCCTTCCGACTCAGCTCCCTCTTCACCACGACAGACCAGTACAACGCCCGCATCACTGCAGACGCAGCACCAATCCGCCCATCGATCTCACGCTCCATCTTTCCCTCACTCCTGAACAAGACTCTTCCACCTGGGGCAGGACCTCGTCCCTGACCTGGACAGTTTGTCGTATGGTTCTATTTCCAAATGGGCTATTCTCTGAAAAAAAAAATAGATTTTTATTAAAGGCCTGTTCGTTTCCCTCTCAAACCTGTTTTTCTAAACTGATGCACGTCTTGCAGCTTATATTGATTCTTGCATAATATGTTTTAATGAGTGTTTATCTTCATTAAACAGCTCAACTTCTTCCACCCACTGAAGTAAATTAATATTGCAGTCTAAAAGTATACACACTCAGTCCCGACTCTCAGCTCATTGTTTGTTGCGATTTCAGTTTTGACAGTAATGAACGGCCCTCTTCCAGAGGCCCTGTTGGGATCTCTTAGGACCACTTCTTCGCTGACAAAGCTAACCTGAAAATTAGCCTTGAGTTACATTTTGTTGGCTATTGTTTTATTATGACATCTTTAGGTGAGGCCATTTTATCCGTACAGCACATTTTCAGCAACAAGGCAATTCAAACTACTTCACGGGGTTAACCCTCCCACTCTTTATGGGTGACCCCGCGAGGAAAGTTGACCAGTGAGCAGGGTTGATGGTTTATCCCTTGAGGTCCATGTGGTAGGGGTGAGGTGGTGCTCACTCCTCACCCCTGCCACATGGGCCCAAGGGATAAGCCATCAACCTCAATGGTCAACTTTCCTCGCGGGGTCACACCCGTTAGGAGAGTGGGAGGGTTAAAAGGAAAATAAAATTCTACCTGAGAACATTGATGGGTAGAAAAACAGACGGCAGTGTAGGATGTCCCAGTTGTTCATAATGGAAGCTCCAAACAATGAACTTTCAAACTTTATTCAGAGGAACTCAGAGTTTGTGAGCAGCTTTGTGGTCTTCAGGAGGATTGTTTCAGATTGGAGGAGCACGAAAACCAAACGCTGTTCTCTGTGTTTGGTTCTGACTCTGGAGACGAGGAGCAGACTTGAACCAGAGGACCTGGGAGGTCTGGAAGCTTGAAGAACTGCTGCCTGAACGATTCACCATTCATGTGCTGCTCTTTTGATCTAGACACAAATCTGTGAAACTTTACATTATGACTTTTAAAGTTTTTTTTTAAAATCTGCATCAGAATAAAGAGACATGTCCATAAACGTAACAGAAAATATCCAATTATAAATATTCCCAGTTCATACTGGCAACTTTGTGTGAACAGGGTGTTTATAATCTCAACTTTACATGGTTTGTGACCTCTAGTGGTAAAGTCAAGTAATTAAAAGTCTTTTTCATTTTCTCTGCTCAGAACAACAGATCGAACTTTTTGTTATAGGTTTTACTGTTAGTATCCCCTAAACAAGACAAAAGGCGTTCCCAAGAGCTCAGATGATGAAACAGAACAGACTAGAGATGTTTTCTCTTCATATCAATTGTTTAATCTCTTTCAGAGCTGGAGGCGGCCTTGTTGAAGGAACTGGACCCCCCTCTTTTTTCTCATTTAGTCAAAGACGGCATGGAGAGTTTCACCTTCTGCCACAGGTAGAGCTTCTGCGTAATCATTTTTCTCATCTACAGTTTTTTGTCCTCCCACGTGTCGACTTCTCTCCCAGGTGGCTCCTGTTGGGCTTCCAGAGGGAGTTTGAACACAGCGATGCCCTCCGTTTGTTTGAGATCCTGAGTAGTGACCATCTGGAGCTCATTTCACAACAGCTTGACCGCGCTCGCTATCAGGAGAGGCTTTCTCAGAAATACTGCACAGGTCAGAGTTGGGGAAGTAAAGCTGACACTGAGAATGACCTGAAGAAAATGTCTCACACATTTGTTTACGTTGGGATTTTTCCAGACGACAGCTCCAAGTCAGACCTGCAAGCATTCAACACGGACTTCACCTTTGAGCTTTTCATCTGTGCCGCCATTCTGTTGGACAACCGAGAGTCTCTGCTGCGCTGTCAAGATGACGTCCAGCTCATCCAGTTCACCAGCAGGTTTTACTGTTCCTGCTTACGTGTACTTTGATGTTTGCATTGCATTAATGAACCCTCCCACTTTTACACAGCCTCCAGGGAACACTGGACCTGAACAGCACGCTGCAGAAAGCAGAGAGTCATTTCTTCAATTACTGCAAGCGCTGTGCCTGGGATCACATGCAGGAGCGCTGCAGAGCAAACAGCAGCAAACACGAGGACTTTTTTTATCAGCTACGAAGTTTATTTATTTTAAAGTAAACTCTCCGTTTTGCAGCAGATCACTTGTTCCTGCTGACGGCTGCATAATGTGCACGTAAATAATTTAAAAATGATGCAATAACAGCTGTGATTTTTTTCTCGTTTTTTTTTACTACAAACGATTTTTAAAGTAAAATAATGCATCCTGTGGTGTGTTAACTACGTCATATACGCTTTAACCTCATGAGGTTTTGTCACATTTAAATATGAGCAGAGTGCAGAAGTGAGCTGTCACAACAGCTGCTGTTCTAAAAAAACACCGCAGTTTCATTTGAGACCAGATGGCAACCGACTCTGTGAGCAACGGGATAAAGGGGGCAGTTGCAGTCACAAGGAAGTGAAACACACACTCACAATGTGATTTATATGACTTTATTAACACTTTTCATTTTCTGGTGTTTTTATGTTCAAAGTTAGGGTTAGGTGCATGTAGGAAATAAAACTTCTGTCCTAGGAAGCCCCACCTCTAAGTGCATCTGTAAGCTATCAGAAATATTTTAGTAAATATGAGTTTGTCAATAAATATATGTACACAGGCAGTACTGTATCTAAAATAGGTTATTTTTGTTTGTTTTTTATGAGGAACAAACAATGCTTATGATGTTTTTTTGCAAAGATGAAGTAAAACCTAATTGCTAACACTGTGGGCCTTTCAGAATCCTGATGGCATGTGCATGTGAGGATTATTATCCAGATTTAGAAAGAGGTTTTTACATAGTTTTCATACTGTAACTGCCTATTATATAATGAAAAACGTGTTTCTTTAACCTAATCAAAGCCTTGAAATCCTGCTGTCCTCTGGTCCTGTTCTATATACTACAGAGATAAAAATAGCAGCCTTTCATTCAAGGAACTGTGGCCAGGGAGCAGAAACGGGCCTGGAACTTTCTTTGGTGGGGTCACTTGACACCCCAGTGGGCTCAGAGAGTTATAAACCAGGAGAGCAGCAGCTCTCGTCTGTCTGCCAGGAGCCAAGAAGTAGTGCTGGAGAGTAGTGTTGTTGAGTACGGGCTCAAGCGTCACCTTCATTCAGAAAGCTGGTGATCATCAAACTCTGAAAGGTAACTGCATTAGATGGGAGGCCTTTCACTCTGGCCTGGTTTCATAATCTGTCTTTTTGCTTTAAATGAGTGAGGTTTGCATGGTTTCTGCCAAACAACAGCATGGTTGATATAATACCAAAAACCAGTGCAAAAACATTTCAGCTCTACTTTGCCAGGCTTAAGTGTTTGCTGACTCATTTCTGTGGACTTGTTGAAAAGAAGCACCATCAGCGTTTTTCTGCTTCAGGTTCTACAACCAAAGCAGATGAATAACATGTTGATCCTAAAATGTTTCATTTATTGCTTCATCAGAAAATAAAGACTAAGTGTTGCTAGTTTACGGTGTCTGTGTGTCAAAGGCAGAAGCCACAGAGCACTTGTGAACACTCTTTCTAAAATAGGTCATTAGCTCAGTCAGCTCACCAAAAAGCGCTGCAGCAGCAAGAAGCTGATGATAATTCGTCATCACCTTAATTTCTGCCAATGACTCACATCAGTAAAGGGTTGCATCAGAAACCAGGGGAGAATTCCCCCAAACTACGTCTAAATCACCCTTTTAATTTACTTTGGGGGCACTGTAGTACTCCCCTGATATGTTAGGGGACATACAGCCTCAGACTTGTCGATAAGAAGAATGTAGAGAAGTAGAAGGTTGTTTCCTTACTTAAAAAAGATAATTTTCTGCACACAGAAAAATGCTGGCAATTGTGTTGGTCAGATGATCTCATGTGGTATAGAAAGCTGCAGTGATTTCATCACAAGGCTTTTGGTAATTCTCTATAAAAACCTTTTTTCTGAACCACAAACCACAACCTTGACTTTATGGGAACCATTGATTGTTGACACATGACCTTATTCATGTGTATCTCAGCATCTATGAGCTGTCTGGAGCAAGAGGCAGAAATATAGATGCACTCACTTATACTGCACGCAGAACAATGTTAAACCAAAAACTGATGATGCAGAGGGCAAAAAGCCTTGCTTGTAATCAGTCAAGGCAACAGGACCTCAGGTCAGGTGGTAGAGATGAGACCCCCCCCCCCCCCACCACCACCACCAAAAAAAATGTATATAACTGTCATACTTGGGGGACAGCGGTACCTCAGGAGGTTGAGCAGGTTGTCATCAGAAGGTTGCCAGTTGAGTCCTGGCTCCAACCAGAGAATGCTGCCGTTGTGTCCTTGGGCAAGACACTTAACCCACCTTGCTTGTTGCCTTGCCTCTGTCAGTGCGCCCCAGGGCAGCTGGCTACATCGTAGCTCATTCCCACCAGCATGTGAATGACTGTGTTGTGAAGTGTCTTGGGGGATTGTAGAACCATAATAAGAAGGCGCTATACAAATACAGACTATCATTTAAAATTTCATATATGGGTGGGTCAGGAGCAAACGTCCACCCTGATTTGATATTTCATGACCTCAGATGGGGTCCTGATACAAATCCAACATAGAGTTCCAACTCTATAATAAGCTGAGACCAAAATAAAGCCTTGTTCACACCAAATGTGGAATGGATGCTGTCTATTTTCTGTACGGCTTCCGGACCACCATTCACTCCGGCTACAGTTCGTGTGCTGAACATTTCTGGAAATTGGCTTGAGAGTGCATGCAATAAATTCATCAATAGAAAAGAGCTAAAAGCCATTGTTTTCTCTATCATACACTGAGCTGACATTGCTGTCATTACAACTAAAACCTGAAAACAAATGCAACACTGGTTTTATTTTGAAACATACCGGATGCACCTTGCTGAAACATGTCTCACTTCATGTCTGGCTAGTGTGATTTATTTAACTTCATGTCAAACCACATGTGGCGTCCAGAAAAAAATAGACTTCACGAGGAAACTTTGCAGATCTCCCGATCCGGATCTGCTCCGCACCACATCGTAGCTGTGGATGCTCTGACTGGATGATTTTTGGTCTTCATCAGTTCTTTCAGTGTGAGCAAATCTTCAGCATCCTGATCACAGCTTTGCCATGCCATACCATTTTATTTGATATAGCGCATTTAAACACAGCATGCGAGCTGACCAAAGCGCTGCACAGCCAACAATCATAAAAGGATCACATAATTAGTAAAAAACTGTCAATAAATTGCGATAAAAAATCTACTTAAGAACAAATACAAAAGGGAACTAGAACATTAAAATAAGGTTCCTGTCCAAATAATAGAAATAGGTCTTCAATCGTTACTTGAAGACAGCAATTGGATGGCGACTGACGAATTGAGATGAGTAGAGCATTCCAGAGGACAGGGATAGCAAGCACAAAGGCCCACAGCCCCCTTGCTTTATATTTCACGGCTGGAGTGTAAAGTAGCAAGTGGTCCGCTGATCTCAGTGAGTGCGCCGGCACAAATTGCGTGAGCAGCTCAGACAGATAGGATGGTGCAAGACCATTCAGTGCTTTGAAAGCAAGGAGGAGGATCTTGAATTGCACCCTGATGTCACGGGCAACCAATGGAGGTGCACCACAACTAAGGTGATATGGCTATGTCTGTCGGTGCCTGTTAAGAACCTTGCAGCAGCATTTTGTACTAATTGCAGCCTGTTCAGGGCCGTAACCGGGGTGCCGAAAGGAAGAGAATTAGCATATTTCAGGTGAGAGGTGAAAAATGCATGAATACCTGATTCTAAATGGGTTTGCTTCAGAATGGGCTTCAGTCATGAAAGACGGAGTAATTGAAAGAAGCAGGATTTCAACACTGCATTTATCTGTGGGACCATTGATAATCCAGTATCCAGCTTCACCCTAAGGCAGGTGACACACTGTTTAGGGTCAGGACATGGCAAGTTTGGTACTGACATGTGCTGGATAGGTTCCTAGGGTCAAACATAATCAACTCCATCTGTTGCTTATTGAATTTTAGATAGTTTGCAGCAGACCACCCCTTCACATCAGCGAGTCAATCCATCATTTGTACATCTGTGTTTGGCCCATTCATTGCCAGGTAGATCTGAATGTTGTTGGTGTGGCAAGGTGGAGAAATGAGGGCTCGGGCGGGATTCAATCCCCAGACTCCCGGGTGAGAGTCCCACATGCTAACCAGTCAGCCAAAGCGACATCCCCTTGGCCAAGTAGCCAGGCCGCATAATCAATCGGGATCCAGTGACACTCACTCTGTCACATTGACATAGATGTGATAGCTAATGCCATACCATTCAAGAATCTTTCCCAAAGGGGTAAGATTGTCTGAAAACAGTGGAGGACCCAAGACAGAACCCTGTGGCACCCCCCGAATTCAACAGAAGACAGAGCAAGGCACAGTATCTCATCTGCACGCTGAATGATTTACTCATCGGGTATGAGCAAAACCAGTCAAGCACGGTACTCAAGAGACTGACCCATGACTCCAGATGGTCCAACAGAATTTGGCAGTCGATTGTATCAAAGCTGCTGAAAGATCTAAGAGCAGCAGCAGTGCATGGGACCCTGAGTTAGATGCAACTAAAATGTCATTCATCACACAAATAAGAACAGACTCAGTGTTGCGGTGCGGTCTAAAAACTGATTGAAACACACCCAACAGTGAATTTCCCCCCCTGTGAGTTAAGATCTGTGAGTGGACTGCTTTTTCCAGGACCTTAGACAGGAATGGGATGACTGAAATTGGGCCCAAGTTGTCTTCAAAATCGGCTGCACAACCTTTTATTTTTGAAGGTTGTAGGAAACACACCAGTGGAAAGACTGGTGTTCACGTTGGTCAAAATAGCTGGACCAAGGACAGAAACAAGATCACGCATCAACTTCAGTGGTAGAGAGTCCTCTGGAGAGCCTGCAGGTTTCACAGATTTAATCTGTTTACCAAGGTCTTGGAGATGAACAGGATCAAATTCAGAAAGAGTGGGCAGAGCTTTGGGGGACACCATTTCAACGTAAATCATCATTAGGTCATTCAACCAAAAAGGAAAATAATTTCTGATCATCATCATTAGCATAATATTTTGTGTTGAAGAAATACATGCACTGACTTGGTATTGTTCACCAAACAGAATGTGCTGCAACAAATATGTCTGTCTGTTTTTCCTAGATGTCTAAAGGACCAGCAGTAGGTATTGATTTGGGTACCACCTATTCTTGTGTTGGAATCTTCCAACATGGCAAAGTGGAGATTATTGCCAATGACCAAGGAAACAGGACCACACCCAGTTATGTGGCCTTCACAGACACTGAGAGACTCCTTGGAGATGCTGCCAAGAACCAGGTGGCCATGAATCCAGCCAATACTGTATTTGGTAAAAAGAAATACACAACACTGAAACACCCACATGACAAGATAGGGAAAAATGTCAGTCACATTTTTCTAAATCACCTTAATGAATAAAACACATAACCAACATTTATAGTGTATACATTAAATGAAATGTGCTTTTAATTATCTGTGGTTCCTTTGTTGTTACATCTATTTTAGATGCTAAGCGTCTGATTGGTCGTAAGTATGATGATCCAGTAGTCCAATCCGACATGAAACACTGGCCCTTCAAGGTTATTAATGACTCCTCAAAACCCAAGATAGAGGTTGAATACAAGGGTGAAATCAAAACCTTTTTCCCTGAGGAGATTTCTTCAATGGTCCTCAATAAAATGAAGGAAATCTCTGAAGCTTATCTTGGCAAGGTAAATAACAACGGCCTACAGTATGTGTAAAATAAGCCAAGGACTACCTCCCCCATTGAACTGTGGTCTTTCCATCATTTCAGCCAGTGAACAATGCAGTTATCACAGTTCCTGCTTACTTCAATGACTCTCAGCGTCAAGCAACCAAAGACGCTGGGACAATCTCTGGTCTTAATGTGCTGCGAATCATCAATGAACCCACAGCTGCTGCTATTGCATACGGCCTGGATAAAAAGGTAACTAAATACCTATAAAAAGTTACACGCATAACCGATTCTGTTTGTTTTGTTTTTCTAACTTAATCCGTCCCATTCTCTCAGGTTGGAGGCGAGCGCAATGTCCTCATTTTTGATCTTGGTGGTGGTACATTTGATGTGTCAATCCTCACGATTGAGGATGGCATCTTTGAGGTCAAGGCCACAGACAGCAGGCGACACACATTTGGGTGGTGAGGACTTTGACAACCGCATGGTTAATCACTTCATTGCTGAGTTCAAGCGCAAGTTCAAAAAGGACATCATCAGCAATAAGCGAGCTGTGCGTCGTCTGCGCACTGCGTGCGAGCGTGCAAAGCGCACCCTCTCGAGCAGCACCCAGGCCAGCATTGAAATTGACTCGCTTTATGAAGGTACAGACTTCTACACCTCAATCACCAGGGCTCGCTTTGAAGAGCTCAATGCAGACCTGTTCCGCGGAACGCTTGAACCAGTGGAGAAAGCTCTCAGAGATGCCAAAATGGACAAGTCCCAGATCCATGACATTGTTCTGGTAGGTGGATCCACACGTATCCCTAAGATCCAAAAGCTTCTGCAGGACTTCTTCAATGGTCGTGATTTAAATAAGAGCATCAACCCAGATGAGGCTGTGGCTTATGGGGCAGGTAGGTCTCGGCCGTATTTTGTCTAAAATCTTTTTTTCAAATGTGTTGAAATTTCACAAAGTCAACGAGGGAAAAGCATTCTAAACATTGTCGTTTCATCATTTGGAAACTCACAGCTGTACAGGCAGCCATCTTAGCTGGCGATAAGTCTGAGAATGTCCAGGACCTGCTCCTGCTGGACGTCACGCCCCTGTCCTTGGGAATTGAAACAGCTGGAGGAGTGATGACAGTCCTTATCAATAGGAACACGACCATCCCAACCAAACAAACCCAGACCTTTACCACCTACTCAGACAACCAACCTGGTGTGCTTATCCAGGTAAAGATCACAGAGAACAGTTCACAAAAATGTTACTGATTGATATTACCAAACCATGCTGTGAATTGCTCTTCAGGTTTATGAAGGGGAAAGAGCCATGACCAAGGACAACAACATCCTGGGGAAATTTGAACTGACTGGTATTCCACCTGCTCCCAGAGGAGTTCCTCAGATTGAGGTGACCTTTGACATTGATGCCAATGGCATCCTCAATGTATCTGCAGTGGACAAAAGCACAGGAAAGGAGAACAAAATTACCATCACCAATGACAAAGGTTTACCCATAAATAAGGCATTATAATGTTATAAAGTCATCTTCTACATGAACAAAGACAGGAAATAAATCAAGTGTTGCACTTTATTCTCAAACAGGGCGACTGAGCAAGGAGGACATTGAGCGTATGGTGCAAGAAGCAGAGCAGTTCCGGGCTGAAGATGAGGTTCAAAGAGACAAGGTCTCTGCCAAAAATTCCCTCGAGTCATTGGCCTTCAACATGAGGAGCACAGTAGACGATGAGAAGCTTAACGACAAGATCAGCCCAGAGGACAAAAAGATTATTGTGGACAAGTGCAATGAAGTAATCGCTTGGCTGGACAGAAACCAGGTAAAAGTAAATCTTTGTATCAGAAAGTGAGTTCCTCATTCCATAAGCTTGTGCAATCACCAGTTCATACAATAAAGTAGATAGGACAGTTGCTCACTTATCTTTCACGATTTTTGATCACAACTCTTGAGTCTTACTGAACTATGTTCCCCAACATTTATCCAGACTGCTGAGAAGGAGGAGTATGAACACCAACTGAAGGAACTGGAGAAAGTGTGCAACCCCATCATCTCCAAGCTCTACCAGGGGGGTATGCCAGGAGGAATGCCCGGTGGCTTCCCTGGAGGGGCAGGAGCTGGTGGCTCTTCTGGCCCAACCATTGAGGAGGTTGACTGAATCCTGCTTGTTATCTCAGTCACAGTCCAGCTTCTTTGCCCACATGAATTTGATCTCATATCCTGAATGGCAAAAGCATATTTTCTTGTTAAGTGAATACCCTGTTATTTTTACCTTTGAGAAATTCTTCTGAACTTCTTTCACAAATCGTTAAAAATGCAACAATTACTTGAACAAACAATCTCAATGATCAGTAAAATGTCAAGCTAATCTGTGATTTCATTAGATCAATAAAGATCAACAAGATTGCTCACAAACCTTTGTGTGTGTTCATTTGTGTTTGATTTATTATTCTGTTATGACACAGAGCATTGTGTGGTATGCAAAGCTTTTTGAAATGACATTTATCTTTTATATCTTGTGTTCCTGGTTGGTTCTTGTTTAACCTTGTGATGCATAATGGTCACTGCAGTGGACAGGTATTCAAAATTGTTATTTATTTATTTTTTGCTATTAAGCACAGCTGTTGAAGACTTTATTGCATTTGAGCCCCTCCATTTGGACGTCAGTAAGCCAAGTCAATATATTTCATGTTCAGAATGCACGCTGTCCACCAAGGTGGACATGTAATAAATTATTTGTAAATTAACAAAATATTACAAAATTTTTTGTCGAAATTTGTTTCATTCACACCTAAAAATGAATGAAAAAATTGTTTAAAAAATCATGGTTGCAGATTTCATAATTCATGCATCAAACTTTTTGTAAATGGTCCAAAATGGTTTGAAAATAAGTCCTGAACATCAGTATCAACTAGATTTTAAGGCAAACACAGTAGAAAATGAATGGATTTGTTTTTTCTACACACATTTGGTTTGACTTTGCTCAAAGTGCTTATCACCAGGTGGTTTCTTCCCAAGCTGAGGACGGTGGAACACAAACGGGGTGGGATTTGTGATGGCCTCACACAGACATCAGGGTCAAATGTATGAGATAAACCTATAAAAGGGAGTCTCTGGAACTGCTGAGGCACAGGGAATCGACTATCAGGTCGTAGTCATGTTCTTGCTCATTAGTTGTCTTGCTCTTGTGGCTTCAGCACTGGGTCAGTATCATTATGCCGTCTCTCAATTCATTCATTTAAAGTAAATGGTGAGGAAGAAAAGGGTAAACTTTGGAGTTTCAGTGTTTTTCATCGAATAATTTGTGTTTCAAAAGGATTGTAATCTGTAAAACACAGATTACAATTTGGTAAGATTTACAAAAAAAGACCATGTTGTGCATTGTGTTGGTGGACCTCAGGGTGTGGAGTGCCTGCCATCAAGCCCCAGGTGAGTGGATACAACAAGATTGTGAATGGTGAGACAGCTGTGTCTGGATCCTGGCCCTGGCAGGTTTCTCTTCAGGTATGTATACCCTCATTAAAAACACTGAAATTATTTCACCCAAAAAACACGTGTAAAAAGTATTTATATATATATATATATATATTAGGATGGTACTGGATTCCACTTCTGTGGAGGTTCACTGATCAACGAGTACTGGGTTGTCACTGCTGCTCACTGCCGTGTGTCGTGAGTCAAGTTGTGTCTCAAAATCAAAAGACATTCAAAGGTGATAGAAATTCGAACACACTACTGTTGTTGTATTGTTGTTATTGTTGTTGTATCCAGTGCAATGAGCCACCGCGTCATCCTGGGAGAGCACGATCGTCAGACCAACAGCGAGCCACTCCAGGTCAAGAGTATCGCCAGGGTGAGGAAAACACAGTTTGACTTTCACAGTTGCTGAAACTTAAGCCTTTTTCTACAGTAATTATTTCAAATGTTATCAAAATGTGTTTGTATTGTATTCTCACCTCTCCTTGCAGGCCATCACTCATCCCTCCTACAACGCCAATACCTTTAACAATGACATCACCCTTCTGAGGCTGTCCTCCCCAGTGCAGATGACAAACCGTGTGTCTCCTGTGTGCCTCGCCACCTCCAGCACCAGCATCCCCTCTGGAACCAAATGTGTCACAACTGGATGGGGCCGGACGGGACAAACTTGTGAGTCAGAGACGTTGTGTGTCCACTTGTGGTGATTTTACAAACAGATGTGGAACGCTTTGTAGAGAGAAAACAAATGGCTACGTATCTGGAGTTGTCTCTCTCTTGTCTCTGTTCTTAGCGAGCCCTCGTTACCTGCAGCAGACAGCCCTGCCTTTGCTCAGCCCTGATCAGTGCAAGAGCTACTGGGGTTACAACAGAATCACTGACGCCATGATCTGTGCTGGTGCTTCTGGAGTGTCCTCCTGTCAGGTACAGGCTCCTTCAATTCCTATCAATGACAGTCAGAAATGGTTTATAACAGGCTAAATAGTCTGTAAATAATGCTTAATGCAAAAAAGTGTATTCAAGTCCAAAATTTAGAGTGCATACAAACAAATTTGCAGACATTAATTCTACTAACTTAACAACCGTATTGTTCACTCAGCCACAATGAGCACAAAGAGTGAAAACACTTGCAAAACTAAGAGATGAGTACCAGATGAATTATAAATGATGTTTGATGACATTGTTAACAAAACTTTTGTCTCCCTTTAGGGTGACTCTGGTGGTCCTCTGGTCTGTGAAAGTGGTGGTGTGTGGTCTCTTGTGGGTATTGTATCCTGGGGTACCTCCAACTGTAATACGTACGCCCCTGCTGTGTACTCCCGTGTGTCCTACCTGCGCCGCTGGATCGACCAGACCATTGGTTACTACTAATGTGTAGCACAGTGATGCAAAGGTGTTTCTCACCGACCCCTACATGAGACATCCCAATTATAAAACAACAACTTTCTATTGACAGCAAATGGTAAAGATCACACTGTCCTATTGTTTTGGAGAGTTTGTTAGAATTCAACCAATAAACTCTGTAAGATATCTGATGGAAGAGTTATTTTCCTATCTCATTCACACACACACACACACACACACACACACACACACACACACACACACACACACACACACACACACACACACACACACACACACATATGGGTTGGCCTACCGGGCCTGGGCCCACCCACTTGCACTCGGGCCCACCCCATAACAGCCGTGAGCTGCTCTGACCAGCAACCAATACCCATTTTTTGTGTATGTCTAAGTTATGTATGTGATGACACATTTGTGTTGGTTGGTATCATGTGTGTTTGTTAAAGGGATACTAAGCAGTTTTGCTTGCTTTTAGCACCCCCTAGTGCCCATTATTTATTCTCTGTGGTCAAACCAAAAATTAAATCTATTCAGGTTTAAATATGAATGTACGGATATTCTTTGTTTCTTGCATACACACTTTATGGCCATCCCCAGTGAGATTATAAAACACCGAAATCACCAACAAATAATCAGATGCCGGACAATAGGCACAACATACCTATGCTTACTGAAGTTAGCAGGTGAGTAATGTATGTGCAAGTGTTTATTTTAAATGCAATAAAATTAAATATCAGAAAAAGTAATTAGTGGTAATCGTTTTAATTAACCCCTTAAGCCCACTAGCCTCCATTTATGTGGGAGCACGCCTCCTACAGCAACATTTAACTTTCAATCATTTGTTATTACAGGCACTAACAGTAGGTCTAAGTTCATACGAGTGAGTAGTTAATATTTATGTTACTATTTATGATTTTTTATTGCTTCTTTACAGTGAAAAGCTGCTGATGTGTAATTTGTAGGCATATTTACATGTGTGTATATATGCATTTCATATATTCTGTTAACAGGAATAATTGTTGGCCCTTTGACACAAAATGTATTGATTTAGAAATTACTAAAATATTTTGCATTAAGTATACAATTCACAAGACTAGTAAACTGATATTGACCATACACTAATCTGTAAAGAATATTCTGTAAACACAAAAGCAGAAAAGTTTTGCTTTAGAAAAAAAAGTTCAGACAAATGAAACAACCAGCAACAACTTTTATTGGCCTTACAAAAACCTTCCAAAAAATAAAATATGTCAATATAATGCTACAGCCTCTTCAAAAATTCAGACCAGTCCAGAGCTTTTCTGAGTTTCTCCGAGTATATGAGCAGTTCCATGGCATAGGACATCAGCTGCCTCTCACTAATGAGACAAAGATAAATAGCAATTAGTAAAAAGGACATTCACACCTAGAGGCTGTCATAAACAATGTGAAAACAATACATATAGGCATTAGCACTGTTCTTGTGTTTGTAGAATACCTCCAGTCATACTGCAGCCCACTGCCGTACATTTCTGTGGCTTTGTCTGTCAACATTCATGGACAGCTGAAAGCACATGGATGGTTGCCTGAGTCATGAGGTGAACAAAAGGACATCTTTCATGTAGACATTAGTCTGTCATGTTGCAAGTAACAAGATATTAACCATGAGTTGCCTTCCCGCTACGTTTCGGAGAAGGAAGTAACGTCACCATCAGCGTCAGCCTGAGGAAGTTTGCAGCCGCAAACGAAACGTAGCGGGAAAACAGGTAAACAAAAACTGCTCTGTGTTTTCAAAAAGAACTACAGCATGGAAGCACTGTCCACAATCCATTTATTAACTTTATGTAATGCTGTTTTGTTTTGTTACTGTGTTGATTTCAAGTAATTCAGTTGTGTAATATAGCTTTACACGAGCCTAACATAGTTCTTCAATTGAAGCCATGCTAAATACTACATATTATCCAGTCAGTGGCTCCAGCTTCTGTACCTGGAACTAAATTTACTTCATATTGAAACATTTATTGGCTTAAATGTGCAATTATAAATAAGATATCCAACAAAAGAATAAAAAAAATCATGAGTCACATTATTGTATACAGCATTAGCCTCACTCACCATTATCATGAAGACACCACAATCATTGCCATGTGTCTGCTTAGGAACTCCCTGTATGACAGTTAAATTCAACAAATAGCAGATAATTACATTTCAGTTTAATTTTGATATTGCAGGCAATACCTCCAAATCCAGAGCAGTTTTCTCCACCCAGGTTCCCACAGCTGTCTGCTGTGCAACATCTCTGAGTAACCCCAAAAAACCAACAACAATGTAAAACTTAAAAAGGTAAACGCTGCTATGATTTTGTAAGAGATAAAAAAAATATAAAAATTGATGGCATGTGAACCGTATCAATAGGCGTGTTTCCACTACAAGAACTTGAGGATGGATTTACAGGAACCTCCCGACATGTCAAACGGCCGTTTTCAGGAACCTTCTGAGTACCTGCTCAGGCGTAGCTGATTGGTTGTAACTCAGTAGGAAATGACATCAGCAGACATCAAAAACACCTGGCAGCAGTAGAATTAGAAGAGTAGCTGGTGAAGCAGAATGAAAGCATAAAAAATACATTTTAAAAAAGCACCAATCGCATTTAAAGTCTAACTCCCGACACTGGAAGACTCTGTAATCCCCCCACAGCTGTTGGAAAAAACGGTAAAAATCCACCACAGACTTAATTAAAGGGAATTGTCTCACAAAACTCAGAGCTGCTCTTGTCCTCCGAATGGATTAAATTAGAACATACTTCTATGAAATAAATGCTTTTATTGTTATTAATGTCACATTGGGTGCTTTTTTTGGACTGATCAGTGACATCACTCACTGCCAAAGCAGTCGTGATGTGCTGATGTCTGTGAAAGTTCTGAAAGGGCTGAATTTGAATGGAGACACAACAGCTGAGAGGACGGGGACATCCTATCTCCTGGTCAAGTTCCCCATCCCAGGAACTACCCTGGAGTTCTGCTAATGGAAACATGCCTAATATCTGTAATCCACAGAACAGGGAACATGTCCAAGAACGGGATCATGCAAATTGGTAAATTTTCATAATTTCCTAAAGTTCAACAAGGAAGTTTTCTTTCTGTCTCCCTTCCCTTTTCATTGTATTTAATATTTGTTTATTTTCTTCAATTTCAGCTATTTGAAGCAAATCTCATCTGACCCTATAACAAATGAACAGAGTGGGGTATTTATTATCACACTGCCTCCTGACTGAACTTGTTTTTAGGAACATTTTTGGAAACATTGGCAGGTCAGGATAACGTGACCACCAGGACACACAACACTGGCAAACTCAACAGATTCCTGTAGGCCTGACTGGAGAAACCATCTGTTCTTCTGAAATAATGGGAATCCAGAAATAAAATTTCTTTCTGGCGTGGCCTCATTACCTATAGAAAATATAAGATCTGTACAATTAGCCAGAAACCACAGGAAACTCACAAATGACTTTAAGGTTAAAACACGGACATCATCTACAACATATGTCCTAACATGTTGTGTTGATATTGTATGCCACTCACAAAATTGTTCTGTAAATGGTATAATGTTCTTACACTCAACAGAAAATGCCCTGGAATCCACAGTGGGATGATGATGGCATCTTTCTGCAAAAACAAAAAATAAAGATTACAATCATTTAGCATGAAGGGGGACTTCATGATATTGAGTAGTGATTTGTTAGCTCTGCAAGGCTAAGGGACATTTGATTTAGCTAAGTATTAGAAGTATCCTGGCATTAAATTATCCTTGATACAGTGTTTAGAGCCAGCAAAAACATTTCACAAAAATCACAATTTATGTTTATAATTACTGGGAAATGGAGCAGGGGATTGCAGTTGGTGGGAGGTAGCCATGTTCGTGTCGCATGCAGGTCAGCGACAAAAACATCCCGTCCCTGTAGATACTGCACGCTAGTGGAGGATCTACAGATCAGTAAATGAGATTTTTATACACTCACCTAAAGGATTATTAGGAACTCCTGTTCAAATTCTCCTTAATGCAATTATCTAATCAACCAATCTTATGACGGTTGCTTCAGTGCATTTAGGGGTGTGATCCTGGTCAAGACAATCTCCTGAACTCCAAACTGAATGTCAGAATGAGAAAGAAAGGTGATTTAAGCTATTTTCAGCGTGGCATGGTTGTTGGTGCCAGACGGGCCGGTCTGAGTATTTCACAATCTGCTCAGTTACTGGGATTTTCACCCACAACCATTTCTAGGGTTTACATAGAATGGTGTGAAAAGGCAAAAACATCCAGTATGCGGCAGTCCTGTGGGTGGAAATGCCTTGTTGATGCTAGAGGTCAGAGAAGAATGGGCCGACTGATTCAAGCTGATAGAAGAGCAACTTTGACTGAAATAACCACTCGTTACAACTGAGGAACGCAGCAAAGCATTTGTGAAGCCACAACACTCACAACCTTGAGGCGGAATGGGCTACAACAACAGGAGACCCCACCGGGTGCCACTCATCTCCACTACAAATAGGAAAAAGAGGCTACAATTTGCACCGGCTCACCAACATTGTACAGTTAAAGACTGGAGAAATGTTGCCTGATCTGATGAGTCTCGATTTCTGTTGAGATATTCAAATGGTAGAGTCATAATTTGGCGTAAACAGAATGAGAACATGGATCCATCATGCCTTGTTACCACTGTGCAGGCTGGTGGTGGTGGTATAATGGTGTGGGGATGTTTTCTTGGCACACTTTAGGCCCCTTAGTGCCAACTGGGCATGGTTTAAATGCCTTGGGCTACCTGAGCACTGTTTCTGACCATGTCCATTCCTTCATGACCACCATGTACCCATCCTCTGATGGTTACTTCCAGCAGGTGTCACGAAGCAAGGTTGGTAGGACCCAAAATGCAGTAACCCAGGATGACACGAGGCAGGAGTTGAATATATATAAAAAATCCTTTCTTTTAGGAGTAACCAAAAACAAAAGTAATCCAAAAGGCTGGGTGCCAAAAGTCCAGATAGAGATCTGGAGATCCAAAAACACTAGTGAACACGAGAAGGCCAAAAACACTAGTAATCCAAAAGCGAGACGAAACGGACAGAATAACATAACAATGGACCAACACAACACAGAGACAAGACAGGGCTTAAATACACTGGAGGAACAATCAGGGAAACAGGAAGCAGGTGTGTGGAGTGAGGGCTGGAGGGAAGACAGGAGACAACAATTATCTAAATGAGGAAACAGAACCAAAGGAGGGCAGAAAAACCTAAAACAAAAAACTAAACAACAAGACTGAGGGAAGGACTCACACACACACAATCACACCCAAATACACTCACACACACACACACACAGAACTGGGGAATGGACACGCACACACACACACACACACACACACACACACACACACACAATCACACCCAAATACACTCACACACACACACACACAGAACTGGGGAATGGACACGCACACACACACACACACACACACACACACACACACACACACACACACACATACACACACACACACACACACACACACACACACACCAACACACACATACACTCACACACACATACACTGAGTTGGGGAATGGACACTCACACACCCACACAGACACCGAGCTGGGGACAAAGAGGCTGGAGCTACAACTGGAGGGGATGGGGATGATTGAATGCCTACAAACATAAAACACATAAATGAGATGCAGACAAAGGACACATGAGGGTGCTATGAGACACAAAAGGGAATCTAAAGAGGGATGGAGAAACATCAGGAGACACATGAGGGAAGACGCAGACGCAGACCATGACAGCAGGATAATGCACCATGTCATAAAGCTCAAATCATTTCACATTGGCTTCTTGAACATGACAAGATCGGTCAGATCTGGGATACGGCGAGAAGACCCGTGAGCCTGATCTGGACTCCAGGGAGGATGCTGAACATTTTCAGAACCAAAATCAGTTCAGTTTGTTTACTTTGGATGAATATTTCATTTGTAAGCTTGTAGCCCTCAGCTGACGAGTTGTTAGCTGACCATTAGCCGCATACCGTCCCAATATAATTCACTAATCTATAGATAAAACAATGTGCTGCCAGTTGAACCGCTGCGTGTTCATATTGAAATAACTCCAGAACAAATTTAATCGATAGATCAGCAGAATAATTCCTCCTGACTGGGATGCTGCAGTAGCTCGCTAGCTTGTGTTTGTAAGATGGTTCTGAGGTTCTACCGGTCTCTGGAGGATCTATTGTTGAAATATGTGGATCATCTTTTAGATCTTATCTGTGTGAGTGTGTCGTGGCTTTCCAAATTACTTTTCCCCTTGCTAACACAGTTAGCTGTGTTGCTGCAGTCATGCTAACGGGACTCGTCTGGAGTGCAGAAGGACCGGTAGCGGTTCCAGATAGATTTAGGTTTTTATTTTAGGTCAAACCTGTTAGTTACAATGTGTGTAGGACTCCGACATAGGGTTCAGACGTTTTGTTGCAACTATAAACACAAATTTCTGTAATTATTGAATATGAAGTTGATTAAAATACAGCTAAACTACGTACTAGCGGCATGAGCTGCCCTGTAAGACATCTTTTTAGTGACGTATGACAAACAGCTCTTCACTGTTTAGAGGAATTTAGATTTTTATGATGATTTATGACAAAATTCCTTAAAATGAATAACTGATCCTAGTTTATCTTTAAGTAGATGGTAAAGTGTAGTGAAACAGCGTTAGTCTCAGTCGGCATAAGCAGCAGGGCCCTGCAGGGAATCGAACCCCGTCTCATTACTGAGAGTCCCGTGACCAGAGCCTTTTGCTTTGGGCGACCTGAGACGGTAAAGCAAAACCTGCATCAACACAGCATTTAATGTTGGAACATAAATTCTGTCTTGAAGTAGGAAAAAAGAAACCGTCAGAATAAATAATTATTTCTAATTAAATTCATTTTAGTATTTTATAAACGTTTTACAGATTTAGAGCCTCCTTTGACTTTTACGCTTTTCGTTAACTTCTCGTTCTTTTACGATGTTTATCCGTTCTTTAGTCGCGGTCAAACGCATCGTAATTTTGTTCTGCGGTGAATCTTAAAGTTATGCTGAATGTAAATAATCTGAGTCTTTATTGCTTTAATTTAACAGCACAGTAACTTGTTAAAATATTCAAGTTAATTTTAATCATTTACATGTTTAGACTATATTTTATTAGCCTTTAATATTTTAGTATTTATTGTTTAACTTTTGTAAAGAGCTATTTTTAAACGCGTGCACATTTAAACACTAAAACCTTTGTTTGCTCCGTCTGTGTCAGAGCTCTGCTGTTCAGCTCCTTCCTGGTTCCTGCAGGACCACAAAGCCCAGAGAAGCTCAGTCCAGCAGGACGTGAGGACACAAACAGACACGGAGAGCTCCTCCTAAACCTGGAATCAAACTTTTCTACACATTATTTAGAACAGTTTCTTGTGACAGAACAGTTAGTGAAACAGAAAGGACATGATGAAGGTGATGTTATCGTCCTTGTCTTTCAAACGGATCAAAGATCACCCCAGCTTATGCTCATGTCACCAAGTAAACGTCCCATCTCTCACTAAGACCTGCTCTATCTGCTCTACCAGATGATCAGAAGCATCACTGTAGTTGTAGTTCTGCCTCCATCTTCCTGCCCTCCTTGGTCTCTTGTTTATCTTCTACTACCTCTCACCATCCATCTCAGGTGGGATCTTGTTTGCTCCGATGGCCTCTTGTGTTCCAGGCTTACATCTTCTAGTGAACGTTAGAATATCATATACTAATATATATGCATGTGTGTGTGTGTGTGTGTGTGTGTGTGTGTGTGTGTGTGTGTGTGTGTGTGTGTGTGTGTGTGTGTGTGTGTGTGTGTGTGACCCTAAACCAGACTGCCTGCTCCATCAGATGAAATGAAATGCTCTCAGGACCCAAATAAAATAGAAGATTGAGCAACCAGACACAGAAGCCCAGGTGAAACCATCCACATCAGCATCTCCAGTTCTACCAGCTCTAAAAACACACTTCTTAAATAATAAAACACTAAACTCAGCCAACGGATGAAGACGTCCTGGTGCCAGATGCTACCTAAGACATCACCAGTTCAGCTGACTTGATAAAACACTTGGTGACTAAAACAAACATCTGGTGACCTGGTAAAAAACAGTCCTGGTGCAACAAGCTACCTGAAACAAACATTTCCAGTCGACCAGTTCAAGAAAGAAAGAAAGAAATGATCTTCAGTGGCGCTGCACTGGGAGAAAAACATATCTCTAGTCCGAGTCGGAGTCGTCCCATCTTGGTCTCTTCAGTGGGATGTACAGGAAGCGCTCTCCAGTCCTCTTTTGGCTGGATCCAAGGACCGAGGTAGAAGGAGTGGGTTCTTCTACATCCTGGTCCTCTTCAGCGCTCCCGTGGGCAGGCCTGGGATCTTCTGGAAGCTCTTCCGGCGGGGCCGGAGGAGCTACCGCCAGCCAGAAGTCTTCTAGTGGTGGAAGCTGCTGGTCTTCATCGCTATCCAGAACTGAGCTACCATAACCAGAGTCCTCACTAGAAGCCATAAAACCTTCTAAAGCTGACCAATCTGAGCTAATGTCAGTCTCCTCCGACTCCTCATCACTACTCAGAGCCTCAAAAGCAAACTCTGCCTCTACTAGAGGAGCCTGACCATGACCCACAAACACCACATCATCAGCAGGAATGTGAAGGGCTGGGTACCTACCTTCATCTTCATCGAGAATCCGGATGACCTCAGGGACCCCTGCAGTCGCGGGACGCTCCACGATGAAGATGCCTGTGAGGACAAAACAAGACACATTAAATCCACTTGTGTCATAAACAGTTATGAAAAAGCTACAATGACTTGTTTACAATACAAGAGATGTGTGTCTGCATCTGCATGTGTGCACAAGACACACTTTACTAATCTGGTTGTTTTTGGGGTTTAACAGGTTAAAACCGAGTTCTGCTTTTACTGAAAAAGTTTCCATTTTTTATTTATGTGATTGTTTATTATTTATGTTTCATGTTTATAGCTGATGTATTTCTAAAAAGATATAATGTTTTACAGCTTGTAGACACAACACTGCTCAAATAAAGTTGTTTTAAAATGGGCTCTATAAAAATAAACAGAAGACTCATTAAACTGGTGAAAAGTGTTTAAAATAGATTCAAACGGACAGAAATGCAGTTATAAACCTGAGAACCAACTCAGAGAACACATCAAACTTTCTACTTGGATAAAACAGATGAAGTCCTTAAAGATCAAAGGTCTCTAGTTCACTCAGATTTATGGAAACAACTCATGTTCACCGATGCTAACAGGCTGAAGCTAAAGCTAGCTGCACGTTCTAACATGTTCTACGTCATGACGTTTCATACCTGGTTCATCCGTTGCTATGGTCACGAAAAAATCATGTTTTTGTTTGAAACATTCTTTTTTAGAATCGTACATTTTATTAGTTTTAAATTTTCGATGTAAAATTGAACTAAATGGGTTTGCTGAAACCAAATTGGTGGTTTTCTTTTAACGGTTCTCTCTAGTCTGATATAGTCATCCCACCGACCTGCTGGGACCCTCAACATGCTGAGGCTGTGTGATGAGGTTGAGTCACAGGTCGGTGCTAATGTGAGAAAGCTTTTGTCTCTATCCCGCTAAAAGAACCACATATTCTCTCCGTGTCTGTTTGTGTCCTCACGTCCTGCTGGACTGAGCTTCTCTGGGCTTTGTGGTCCTGCAGGAACCAGGAAGGAGCTGAACAGCAGAGCTCTGACACAGACGGAGCAAACAAAGGTTTTAGTGTTTAAATGTGCACGTGTTTAAAAATGGCTCTTTACAAAAGTTAAACAATAAATACTAAAATATTAAAGGCTAATAAAATATAGTCTAAACATGTAAATGATTCAAATTAACTTGAATATTTTAACAAGTTACTGTGCTGTTAAATTAAAGCAACAAAGACTCAGATTATTTACATTCAACATAACTTTAAGATTCACCGCAGAACAAAATTACGATGCGTTTGACCGCGACTAAAGAACGGATAAACATCGTAAAAGAACGAGAAGTTAACGAAAAGCGTAAAAGTCGAAGGAGGCTCTAAATCTGTAAAACGTTTATAAAATACTAAAATGAATTTAATTAGAAATAATTTTTTAGTCGGACGGTTTCTTTTTTCCTGCTTCAAGACAGAATTTATGTTCCAACATTAAATGCTGTGTTGATGCAGGTTTTGCTTTACCGTCTCCGGTCGCCCAAAGCAAAAGGCTCTGGTAACGGAACTCTCAGTAATGAGACGGGGTTCGATTCCCTGCAGGGCCCTGCTGCTTATGCCGACTGAGACTAACGCTGTTTCACTACACTTTACCATCTACATAAAGATAAACTAGGTTCACTTATCATTTTAAGGAATTTTGTCATAAATCTTCATAAAAATCTAAATTCCTCTAAACAGTGAAGAGCTGTTTGTCATACGTCACTAAAAAGATGTCTTACAGGGCAGCTCATGCCGCTAGTACGTCGTGTTTAGCTGTATTTTAATCAACTTCATATTCAATAATTACAGAAATTTGTGTTTACAGTTGCAGCAAAACGTCTGAACCCTATGTCGGAGTCCTACACACATTTTAAAGCCATGATATGAAATTTTGTCATATTTTAAAATGTTCTTGAGCCAGTGTGTGCTAAAATGACCGTTAACAGCAAAGGTATGAAGTTCCCAGCCTGGAGGGCCGGTATCGAGCACGTTTTAGTTTGAACTCCGTTTCGACGCACCTGATTTCAACCAGCAGGTGATTCACTCCTCAGCATTCCAGCGTCCCGCCCGAGGGACTAAACCCCATTGCGCTGGAAATTTACGGGGTTAAGCTTCTGCAGAGCCTGGACTGCTGCACAGGTGATTAAACCACTGAATCAAGCATATTGGAGCAGAGAAACCACTAAAAGTTGCTGGATACCGGCCCTCCAGGACCGGAATCGAATACTCCTGTTTTAGAGGGTTAATGAACAGCCACCCAGCACATATCGCACCCCTTTGGCCAGAATTTTCTACTTGCAACTGTAACCATACCAGCCCTGGTACTGGTAGGTTCAGTTCTTTATTAACTTTGCGTTGTGTTGTACAAAGAGTCTTGAGACGAAGTTTTTGCTGACACCAGCATTTAATCTGTCAACACAGGAATGCTGGTCAGAAACCTAGCTTTTGGTAGGATTGGTAGGATCAAACAGCACACTCTCGATCGGCTCCGTCTTAAAAACTGACTAACGTCCGTTAAACACATAACTTTAACAATTACCTGTCAACACAGGAATGCTGGTCAGAAACCTAGCTTTTGGTAGGATTGGTAGGATCAAACAGCACACTCTGTTGGAATAAAAATACTGACATAAGTATTAAATAACTTTGAAAGTTTTCCTCACATACGTGCGCTGATAGAACCCGACCTACCTCGATCGGCTCCGTCTTAAAACTGACTAACCGCCAGCGCAGCTGGACACGTTAGTACGTAATGCACGTAAACGGTTTCAACTGTTTTACTGATGGCAAGTGGAATGACACTATTTACTCTGTTACATTCCCCCCTGCCAAATTCCACTTGCCCATGAAAACAAAAAGAGGAGAAAGAAAAAAAAAGAAAAAAAAATCAAACATGACCAGCATCCTTTCACATAACCAAGACAGAAAACCAACAATGTAAAAAAAAAATTTTTACATAGAACCTTGCACCTTTTTATCACTGAGGTAACACACAGATGGGCACAGCTGCTCAGTCAAAAAGACCCCCCAAGGGATAGCATGAAGAAGAGGATGGCCAAACCCCAACCCACACATTGAGCCGAAAAATGCCGAACACATATAACATATACCATGTCCCATAAGATACCTCAGCACAACTACACAACCAGCGTGCAAGACATACATATAACAAAAAAAAAATGAAACATCCTCCCAAAAAAAATACAATTAAAGCTTTTTTTTCCTTTTTTTTTTTAGTTCAAAACAGCATTTCAACTGAAATCATTTCACATAACATACATAAATATATCTTATGATGCTATTTCCAACCTCTGATGCATCATTTCTATCAAACGATTGACTGGCTTAAACAACCTGCCCGCTCGAGACATCACACGACCCCTAGTCTCTTGAACAGTCACAGCCTCCAAGCCCATCCCAACAGCATCCTTATCCTCCATTCTGGGTCCACCTGACCCCTCCTCTGCAGATCCAACAGATCCATGACTCTGTCCAGGTTCCTCCATGGACTCCAAGCCATCAGATGCAGATGGCGTATCAGGCTGGGGGACGTCACTACCAACTCCCAATGGAACCTTAGCAGTGACTGGGTGCAGCTCTTCGGCTACAGACTGTCCAGTTGATACAGATGGCAATCCAGACACCCACATTCTGGTCCTATAATCAGACGAATCCACTGACATGTCCACAGATACCTCATCCAGATCAGTAACAGACAAGTTCTCAACCTCGTCCTCTGGGACCGGAACATCCAACGGGAGAAAGTTTACTGGCATGATCAAATTGCGGTGGACCACCTTCTCTCGGCCAGTGGATGGGTCCTGGATCCTGAACGTGTGGCTTTCCTCTTGTACTCCAGTCACCACATAGACCACATCCTCCCAGCGGTCGGCGAGTTTTCTTTTACCACGTTCTCCTTTGTTTGCCAGCAACACTCTGTCACCAGTCTCAACGGGAGCGCCCCTTATTTTTCTATTGTACAGCTCAGCATGACGCTGTAATTGCTTTGACGCCGTTGTCTGTACCACGTCAATGGCCTCTTTCAGGTCTGACCGCAACGACTGGATGTAGCGGTCATAATCTTTGACATCTGGGACATCCAGAACAGAGCCAAAGATCAGATCCACAGGTAGCCTGGGGACCCGTCCGAACATCAGCAGAAAGGGTGGGTAACCTGTGGTCTCGTGAACTGTACAGTTGTAGGCGAATGTGAGGGACTTCAGCGCAGTGGGCCATCTCTGCTTGGACTTTGGTGGTAAGGTTCGAATCAAATTCCCCAGAGTTCGATTCATCCTTTCGCAGGAACCATTGCCCATGGGGGTGATAAGGCGTTGTGTGTGACTTCTCAACCCCAGCAACTTCCAATAGTTCAGCAATGAGGGAACTTTCAAAATTGGCTCCCTGGTCTGAATGAATCCTCTTGGGGAACCCATAGATGGAGAAAAAGTTGTTCCACAGCTGGTACGCCACTGCTTTTGCTGACTGATTGGGGCATAGAAATGCATGAGCCATCTTAGTAAAGTGATCGGTGACCACCAACACATCCAGTGACCTATTGGAAGAGTCTTCTGCGGACCAGAAGTCTACACAAACCAACTCCAGTGGCTCAGATGTCCTTATGCTCTCCAATGGAGCTTTGGCTTCTGGATCCGGTGACTTAGCCACAACACATCGCTTACAGCGGCGCACATACTCCACCACATCCCTGTACAGTCCAAGCCAGTAGAACCTCTGGCGTGCGAGATACACTGTTCGTTGTTGGCCCTGGTGTCCCGCCTCGTCATGAACTCCTTTCAGGACTCTCAGTCGCAACGACGATGGCACCACATACAGGAATGTTTTGTTCTTTGTTATTCCACTCTTCGCCACCCGATACAGTATGCCGTCCCTGACGGTCAGTTTGTCCCAATCCTTAAGAAGTTTGTTGATCTCTGCTGGTTCCTTGGCTCGTTCTCTCCGAGAGGGTCTCCGTCCCCTCTGCACATAATATAGCAGTCTACACAACACACTGTCAGCACCTTGCTTCTCCAGCAGCTCCTCACGAGGGATTACTGTCTGTCCTGAACAATCTGGCAACTGCACTGTTTGTGGAAAATGGGGCAAGAGAAGTGCTTGCTGGCACAGCCTTGGCTCCTGCTGCTCACATGCCTGGAGGACTGCAGAGACTTCCTCAGCTGCTAGCGATCCCGTCACCACAGCAGCTACACTCCCTGATGTTGCTGGGTCGCCCTTCCCCATGCCATTGTCTCCAGGATGGGCTGAACAACGAAAGGCTTCCTGCACCCCATAAGCACACACTGCTGCCGCTTCCGCCAAGAGATCTTTGTATGCCACCCTAATCAACTTCCGAGACATTGTTCTGTGAACAAATGGTTCCCGGCTGAGGGCATCAGCCACAATGTTTTGGGGACCGGGGACGTACCTGATGTCAAAACTGAAAGGCGCCAGCTTTGCAATCCACCGCTGTTCACAGGCATCTAGACGGGGCTTAGACAGGATATATGTCAGGGGATTATTATCTGTCCAGACTGTGAAGGGATGCCCTCTCAGCCAATGGTGGAATTTATCACACACCGCCCACTTTAGTGCAAAAAACTCCAGCCTGTGCGCTGGGTATTTAGACTGTGCGTGACTGAGGGACTTGCTTGCGAAAGCAATGGGTCTGGCAGTCGAGCCCTCTTCTGGTACTTGTGATAATACAGCCCCAAGACCGTTCGTCGATGCATCTACAGACAACAAGAAGGGCTTCTCGAAGTCTGGATGCGCCAAAATGACTTGGTCCAACAAAGTCTGCTTCAGCTTAACGAATGACTGCCGACACTCCTCTGTCCAGTCACTTGCTTGTAGTGCTTTCCGCTCTTTGCAACGTTTCCTTCCTCTTCCACGGGGACCTTTCACACCAGAAACCAACCCAAAGAGCGGCTTGGCCAGGGAAGAGCACCCCTCAATAAACTGCTGGTAGAACACTACCATTCCCAAAAAGGACCTGATCTTTTGTGGCGATGGGATGCTTGATTGGCCCTCCATCACATCGGCTTCAGTCAACGATGTGATCGCAGCTACTTTCTCTGGATCTGAGGTGATGCCATCTGCAGTCACAACGTGCCCCAGAAATTTCACCGATCGCCTCAGAAAATGACATTTCTTTGGGGCTAGTTTTAAGTTGTTAATACTGAGCCGTCTGAAGACCATCTCAAGTCTTTCCAGCGCCAGAGTCTCAGTGGGGGCAAACACCAACACGTCATCCAGGTAGCACAGGAGACTAAGGAAGTTCTGATCTCCAAACACGCTCAGCATCATCCTCATAAACGTCGCCGGGCTGTTGCATAAACCCTGCGGCATCCTGTTGTACTCATACAGCCCGAAAGGAGACGTGAACGCGGTGTATTTCCTGTCATCCTCGTGCACCTCAATGTTGTAATATCCTGACGTGAGATCCATAGTTGAGAAAAAGGCGTTGCCACCCAGTGCTGCAAGGGCATCTGCAGGATGAGGTAGTGGGTGTGCGTCTTTGACTGTCCTTGCATTGAGCCAACGAAAGTCATTGCAAACTCTTAGCTCCCCTGACTTTTTCCAGACCAGCACGAGCGGAGAAGCAAACTCGCTACTGGACTTCTGGATGATATCTTTCTCCTCCATTTCATCCAACACCTGCCGCAGCTTTTCATACTGTGTGGGCGGTACACGCCTGCATGGGAGCCTAAACGGCTTTCCATCCACCACTCGGATCCGGTGAAGATAGCCAGCAGCTTTCCCACTGTCGAGCTTGTCTTTTGAAAAGATTGCTTGGTACTTTGTGATGAGACCAACTAGCTCCTCACGGCCAGCTTGTGATGCCTCACACGATTCAATGTCAATGTCTGACAGACCAAGTGCATGAAGGGACACATGCAATGGATCAGTGTGTTTATCCATTCCTCTTGAGACATGACGATCAGGGAGAGTGGAGGCATCCGACACCAGACTCTGATCATCCACATCCACCTCTGAACTTGCAACTGGCATCTGCACATTTTGTCTGAAGGTAGTATCACTCAACTTTTCTGGATCGCTCAGGCTCTCTAGCGCTGCACATACACATGCGTCGGCCAGTATGGCATTTCTTTTCAGGGTCATGCATTTATTAAATGGGTTGACTACTTTTACCGGCAGCCACCCATCACTCCTCAGTACAGTCACTGTCCTGCCCACCATTACTGATCTTGGACCCCCTCTTGTGCTGGTTGGTTCAGTCATCACTGTGCTGCCGACAATTGTGTCATTTGCCCCTTGCAGTTTACCCCACACCAGGTGTTCAGTGAGTGGCTCCAGCGTCACAGCTCTTTCTGTTCTGACAGTTCCTACTCTGTGTGATGGTTCCTCTGCACATTTCTCCACACCAGCCAACAGACAGAAAAGCTTTTCCTCTCTGCTGCATTTGTCCGCTTGGTTAGAGAGACACTCAGTCCGTACACTCCCCTTTGCTTTCAACTGGTGAACTAAATGGCGCAGCATGTTACTCCCCAGGATGATGTCATCGTTCTGGTTGTCAACCACTAGAGTCGGGACAATCATCCTGCACCCATAGAGTTCCACCTCCAACTCACACATGCCAGCTGGAACTGTCTTGGAACCACCGCAGCCCACAAGTACCACATCAGTGGGGCTCAACACATTTTCTGGTAGAACATTACAGTTATACAGTTGGGAGAAAACTACAGAGCTTAATGTGCAGACTATGGAACCACTATCTATCATTGCTCTCACCGGTAATTTGCCCCCCACCAATACAGTTTCATAAAACAGTTCGTCTTGTGATTTCAACCTTTGCGTGTATTGGAGAGCCGGTCTATGTCCCAGATTTCTCTCTTCGCATACAGTCCGGTAGACCGATTCTAAATCCTCATCATTCTCAGTGCACACTGGGGGATCACTTTTCGGCCCAACACTGTCCCCCTCTGAATGTCGGCCGTTTAGTTTTCCATCTGCCGAGCCGCGGAACCCGTGGTCGTCTGGGTACTTTGCAGGGCTCCCGGACAGGCAGCACGTGTATGATCAGGTGAGTGGCATCCAAAGCACAGCCGGTTCATCTTACAGTGGTAATGGGTCGTGTGTTCTTTATCACCACAGATGACGCAGGGGGTAACAGTCCTGCCTCTCATTACTTGCGTCTGGCGAGGATGTGCTCCACCTCTTCCTGATGTCATGTCTCTCCATGGCTGCTGGTCCAGCATCCGCTCCAACAAGCACATGATGCGCTCAAGCCGGTCAGCAGAGACATCAGCAGGCTGTGCTTCTTGCAGTTGCATTGAGGCCACCATCGACGGCACCTGCTGCATACACAACTTCACATTTGGTTGTTGGGCAGTGTGTGGGGCACACGTTTTCGCTTGAAGAAACCTTGCACCACTCCCACGGTGCTCCACTAGTCGGTCATGAACCTCCGTCACCGACCACTGAGCCAAAGGTTTGCATTTAAAAATCAATGACAGTTCTGGGTCAGGGCAGTGTCTAATAAACATGGCTGTCAGGTCGCGTGACAGGTACTCAAATGCCTTACTTTGTCTCTTAAGGCCATCCTCAGTCATGTCCATTGCTCTGTTCAGTCGCAGCCAATAATCAAAGGGGTCCTCCCCTTCCTTTGGTAAAGTTGCATAAAAATCAGCCAAGGGCATGCCAGAAGAGACTGTATCACTGAAGTGCTGCTTTAAAATCTCAAAGATGGGACCTGGGCCACTAGAGAGAGATATCAGTGGTTTACTACGAATTCCCACTTTAACCACTTCCCTTGCCCTCCCCCCAAGATTAACCAGCACTTCCTCAGCCTGTTCAGTAACTGGAACCCCTTTTCTTTTTAGAAATGCCAACATCAGCTCCTCCCACTCCTGCACAGTGAGACCATCTTGCCCATCCCCTTTAAACCCAGTGGGCTCTTTAGCTTCAGAGCGTACCACTACATTTAGTAGAGATGGATCTACAACTGTGTTAACAGCAGGGTTTCTGGAGATAGACCCTAGCCCAGTACTTAAACGAGATTCCAGACACGAGGCAATGGACTCGCCAATGGACAAGCCGATTCGGGCAGCCATATCAGCCATGTAACTTTCTGAAGCCCCTCCCTCTTGTGAAACCTGAGCTTGACACACATCATGACTAGCACACCCCGATGTATCAACACCCTCCACCAGATCCCTAACTGCAGGTCCTGGAGTGGATGACTCTTGAAAGGGCAAAAACATGGCCCTGCCCCTGCCAAACCCTGGGAGAGGAGTAGATGTTGCTGTCCCCCTCCCACGACCCAAAACTCTGGTAATGTCCATCATGAGCACCAAAAAAAAATAAAAATAAAAATGAACACCCAACTACTGCATACAATGAAAGATCTGAAAATTCCCCAGCAAAAAAATTGAAGTGGCTGATGAAAAATAAAAATAAATTATTTCTCTTATTAATCCACTTTCTTATTTTTATAAATCTTTCATACCATATAGTTTTTTTTAGCCACCCAACAACAAAAAGAAAAAAAAAAAGACAAATCAAATCTTTCTGATCATTTCAGTCAAAACACATTCAGAAACAGGTCAGCTCAACCATCAAGAAGGATATTGCGTCACTTAGCAACCAGAGCTCTACCAAGGTCCCGGTCACCCATCCAAGATGGCGGCCGTATTCAGTCACAAATAGCTGCAGGCTGCAGTTCACCACACGGCCGCTGCGTCACCGCCACCGTCCAATGCAGCAGGCAGACGAGGCTCTGAAGGTCCCCGCGCCAGTAGCGGATGCCCCCCCTCCTGCAGCGTAGCTCCGTTACCACAGCGACAGCACCAGGCAATAGACGCGTCCCACTCCGGCGATGGACGAAGGATCCGGGTCACGGCGCCAGTGTAACCATACCAGCCCTGGTACTGGTAGGTTCAGTTCTTTATTAACTCTGCGTTGTGTTGTACAAAGAGTCTTGAGACGAAGTTTTTGCTGACACCAGCATTTAATCTGTCAACACAGGAATGCTGGTCAGAAACCTAGCTTTTGGTAGGATTGGTAGGATCAAACAGCACACTCTCGATCGGCTCCGTCTTAAAAACTGACTAACGTCCGTTAAACACATAACTTTAACAATTACCTGTCAACACAGGAATGCTGGTCAGAAACCTAGCTTTTGGTAGGATTGGTAGGATCAAACAGCACACTCTGTTGGAATAAAAATACTGACATAAGTATTAAATAACTTTGAAAGTTTTCCTCACATACGTGCGCTGATAGAACCCGACCTACCTCGATCGGCTCCGTCTTAAAACTGACTAACCGCCAGCGCAGCTGGACACGTTAGTACGTAATGCACGTAAACGGTTTCAACTGTTTTGCTGATGGCAAGTGGAATGACACTATTTACTCTGTTACACAACTCCAGACTGGCAGTTGGCTCTGTTGGGACTCAAACAAATTTTGAGCTGACATACCTGGAGCTGCAGTCTGCTTCCAGCACATTTCCTGCATGTTTTAAATCATGAACGCAGCTGATTTATAATATGTTTATTGCCAGACTTAAAGTCCATTTTAAAAGAAACATACAGATAAAAGAAAAACACAAGAAAAGAAAGGATACCAATTAACATTAATACTAATAAAAGCCTGTATAAAATCACAGGATATAACTGCAGTGGAGGTAGGGACAACAAAACTAACTAGTTGAGATAAATTCACCCAAACATTTTAACCAGTGCATTCTCAGCCTAGGCGTATAACGAGAGCAGCTCACAGTGGGATTTGAGAGTGTGACTATAATACTATTGGAAAACTCTTCCAGCCGTCTCATAAACTTGAACATTAAATTTCTTAGAAGTGCCTTAAATGTGCACACGCTCACAGAAACACACGTTTGACTAGCACTGCCTCCCCTGGGAGTTTTGAGGAGGATTCTCGTTGCATCATTGTATGCCACTTGTAACCTGTGCAAGCTAGACTTTTTATAGAATGACCCCAGATGTGCAGTATATAGTGGTGTGCCGTATGCTTTAAATAATGCCACTTTAACAGGTGTGGAACAACAGCTGAATGTCCGTGCAATGGTGTTTGCTTGCAGCACCATATAGCTCGCAGCACTGCCTGTAAATATCATCATCGTCGCTCATATCGGCTGTGATAAAGTGTCCAAGATATTTCATCTTTTCACAGACTGCAAGACTGTTGCTGGACAACTTAAACACAGGAAAATTAAGCCTTTTATCCGGGGTGGTTCTGTAGATTAGAACAACACTTTTGCTCGAGTTATATTTTAAATCATATTCCATTCCATACCCAGTACTAACATCTGCTGCTGATTAGTTCAGTTTAGTGATGAATCACTCATGTAGACACCGAGGGTGGTTTCCAGGAGCACTACTCAGCCTAAAACAGCTCTGTGCAGCGTGGTTTGAGTCAGCCCGTCTGAAAGCAGGTTTGTTCCCACGCCAGCTCCATGAAGCCCCTAGCCAATCAGCGGCCAGACTCACAATACCGGCCCAACTCAGCCTTGCCAGGTACCTCAATGGCACAGGGACTAAAATAGAGGGAAAATACCAAAGCGTGCCCTTGGAAACCGTGGTCGGGCTGAACTGCATCGGTCCGAGTTGCCCTGAGTAGTGTTCCTGGAAAAGCACCTTAAGGCTGCAGAACCAGGCATATCAGCTCTACTAACTCCAACAGACCTGACCGGCAATCTGAAGTTGCAAGTGTGGTATTCTGGCCACATAGCGGTGAGGGTCTGAGTGACGTTTCATTCACCATGTAAAGGGTCATTTTGGCACATGCTGGCTCAAGAAAATGAGTTCAAAACACGAAAAAGTTGTAAAGTATCACTTTAAGTTATCTTGGTGTCATGGTCTGGGGTGAGTCCTCCTCTCTCTGCTAAACCTTCTCTGAGCTTCTCCTGCAGGTGGGCGTGTCAAAGAGTGGACCAGCTGCAGCCCATCTGCTCATCAGTTGGCCAGGGACATATAAGCTGCTGGGAGACATCTTTATTCGCTGGATGATTAACTCAACTTTGGTATCTACGACTCCCGAGCCTGATTACTGAGTAATCCGAATATATGTCGTGCAAGTCGTACTTCTAGCCAGATTGCTAGTTCCTGTGTGTTTTTCCAAGCTTGCCTGATTTTTGTAAGCTGCCTCTTCTCTAGATTTCCACCACCACCTTTCACACCGTGCTGCAACCTACCGGACCAGTCCCGCTGTCTCCCAGCCGCTCCCTGGCTGTCCACTCCATACTGACCTTACCTTACCGGATCCTGCTCCCTATTCCGTGCTCAGCTCCTCCAGTCTTCCAGCAACCTGGAAACCCAGTCTCCTGTGATCCAGCAAGCGTGTGTTCTTCAAGATACTGAAAATGCCAAAAAGAGCTGGTGAGATTGCTTAAAGGGGTCTTGTGCAAAAATCTTCATCTTCCTGTTTTGTATAGACCACAAAATTGTTCTAACTTTAGAAATATAGTCGTAACACGTCCCCTTTAACACGTGCTTTTGTAGCAGGAAGTCCTTTACAGTTCTCCAGTCAGCCCCAAGACAAAATGCACATTGCCGTACATGAAGCATTAAAAAGGCAAAGCGAGGTTTAATTTATACATTTATTCTGATCACAACTGTACAGGAATGTATCGTCACAGCAGAAACACAACCGAAACCTGACCGTGGAACAACAGCCGTCACAACACATCCAGAACTCCAACAGAAATGTATAGGCTCAGATCATTTCCACTCAACATTTAGATTCCTCTTGATCATCATCATAGTTATTATTATTCACATAGAACTATCTGTCTTTCAAATATCTTTGTTTTAAAGAGCATGAAAATACAAGTGGACTTTTCACTAGGATGAAAACTGGTGGCTGAGCCACCGTCTGGCTTATATGAAGGGAAAACACTGAAAACTGGGGGCGTTGGGAGGAGTGAAGCCAACTTATTACAGCTTACCAGATTTTTTGTTATTTCATACATTTATATTAGCTCATGCAAGGCTTTGCAGTAGTTACAGAAGGTTGCAGACATTTGGGGGTTGACTTTTAGGCTTAAATCACTCGGACATCACTGACACAAAGGGGCGTTGTCAAAGAAATCATGAAGCTGTTAAACAAAGGGAATAGATAAATACGAAGGCACGGAGATTTGCAGAATAAACACCAAATTTAGTAATAATGGTGATAAAAGAGGAAGACGAGAAGGAGGTTAAAGAGCAAGTCAACCCCTACCAGATTCTAACTCCACCCCCACTTCATGTTTGAAAAATGCAACAAATGCTGTTGCCTGGCAGACCGAGAAGGCGGAGCTGCTAACAAATACACACACACACACAGCCTCACGACTGCATTGTGACATCATAATGTACCAGTTTACATCATAGCATACCTCTTAGCCAATAGCGGTGGCAGATTTAAATTAGAATACAGTGCAGAGTTTTTACCTGACAACGGCACAACACTGACAGTTTTAGGCAGAATATTTAAATTTTAACTAAGATGCACTGAAGTGCCATATTATTGACGACACGTGTCTGCAGCACGATTAGACACTTGTTTATTTAGTTTATCAGCAAAAAAAGTTTATTTGCTCTTTAAGTTGATTAAAGGCAATTTTACTAACCAAACACTAGAGGGCGCTTTAGGAGGGCCTGTTTTAAACCTATGTGTGAATGTTGATTGGATGGGCTATATAAAGCCTTTAAATGTAATGAAATATAATTTTGGAGGTGAGCATGCGCTGACGGCCGATCACCGGATACATGGCAGCATTTGAAGCTGATGGCAGCTCGTTAACAAACATCCACAAACAATTAAGACACATTTTCGCCTAATTTATTTACTGACAACGCAAAAAATAATCTGGTAAGTATAACTCACTCAATCTGGAGGTAAGTGAAGAGAATTCAGAAAGTTTGTTAAATTATATTGACGAAGTTTTCGAGTTATTCGTCATGGGTCCGAAGAAATCAGCAGCTGAGGCTGAAACACCTGCTGGGACCAAGAGGAGCCGTCCTCAGGACTCGCCTGAGGCCTCATCTCCCCGGAAAGACGTATTAGAATTATTAGATTCTATAGATAAACGGCTTCTGGGATTTGAGGGGCGACTTCATCTGCTCGAGGTTCTTCACCAGGAGTTTCAGAACCTCCGAACATCTCTGGAGTTCAGCCAGGAACAGGTTGAGCGGCTCGCTGCTGAGAACGCGTCTCTGCGGAAGTCCGTCTCTTCCCTGGAAGAGGGAATGACGCGGATCACCCTGGACAACAAAACTCTGAAGGAGACGGTTTTGGACCTTCAGGCCCGCAGCATGAGGGATAATTTGGTGTTCGCAGGTCTGCCGGAGCAGACGGGAGGGGCGGAGAACTGCGAGCAAACAATAAAGAACTTTCTTCAGACAGAAATGAAGATACCCGAAGAAAAAGTTAAAAACATCACATTTCACCGGATACATCGCCTTGGAGCTAAAAGAGGAGACAGCAGAAGACCTCGTCCCATCGTGGCTAAATTTGAACATTTTAAGCAGAAGGATCTTGTTAAAAGTCACGGAAGAGAGCTCAAAGGAAAAGATTTCAGTGTGAATGATCAGTTCCCGAAGGAGATGCTTGATCGACGCCGGGTCCTCTTTCCGCTGTGTAAAAAGTTTATCCAGGATGGGAAGAGAGCTGTCATCTCGGTGGATAAGCTTTATGTGGACAATAAACTTTACAAGGAACGAGGAGTGACTGACTGGCTGTTTTAGCCCAACATCAGGTCAGACATTTATTATTCTTATCAGGATTCACTGGGTTTGATCACGTCAGGATTAAACAGCTGCTAAATCCGTTTTGTAGAAGATAAGATCACCTGTTAATCACCACCCCACACCCCTATTACCTTTTCTTTTTAGTTCTTACTTCTTTTTTAACCTATATCTGTACCTTCCCTTCCTTTTTACCTGCTTCTGTACCTTTACACCTGTATGGCACAACCACACAACTTTCCAACACTGCGTCAGACTCGACACACACACGCACACGCACACACACACACACGCACACACACACATGCACACGCACACTCACGCGCACACACACACACACACACACACACACACACACACACACACACACACACACACACACATATATATTAAATTCACAGCACAATATCATAATTTATGCGTCAAATAATACAACCACAAACACTGTTGGATCTTTATTATTATTCTTCTTATTATTATTATTTACTTTTTTGTTATTTATTAACATACTATTTATACATTTATATACTTATTCCATCTTATTCACATGAAGGCGTCATATTTTAGCTACTCACACACACATCTATGGGTGCACTAAGGTTTGTCTCATGGAACGTACATGGGGCTGGCTCCACAGAGAAGAGATTAAAAATTTTTGATCAGCTAAAGAGAGTGCAAGCAGACGTAATATTGTTAGAAGAGACTCATAGATCTGCCACATCCGCAGATGAACTTAAAACACCTGAGTTTCCCAGCATGTTCTCTGCCTGCTATAACTCTAGGCAAAGAGGTGTAGCTATTTTAATACACAAAAACATCAATTTTACAGTATTGGACACAGTTTCTGATCCAGAGGGTAGATTTATAATGTTAAAATTATCTGTACAGAACCAACGCTTATGTATCGTCAGCATATACTGTCCAAATATTGATGACCCTCCATTCTTTCATAATTTTTTCTCTGTACTCTCCGAACACTTGGACTGTCCACTTATACTTGGAGGTGATTTTAATTTTTGGATGAATTCCTTAACAGACTGGCTCAGTACAGCTGGGACTCAGCGCAATTGGCAATCCACTAACATAGTTAAACAGTACATGAGTGATTATGGGCTTTGTGATGCATGGCGATCTCTTCATCCTAACTGTAGAGAGTATACTTTTTTTTCGCACGTCCATCACTCTCACTCACGTTTGGATTATTTTCTAGTCAGCAGCTCATTGTTGGCTGACATTTCAGACACTGAGATACACCCCATAGTTGTCAGCGACCATGCTCCAGTTTCTTTAACTCTGGTAAATAAAAAGACAATCCCATCAAGCAAAAACTGGAGGTTTAATACATCACTGCTTAAAGACGAAGGTTTTATAGAATTTTTTAAAAAGGAGTGGGGTTTATATTTAGAACATAATGACCTGCCTGGAACATCAGCATCTATTCTTTGGGAGGCAGGAAAGGCAGTGATGAGAGGTAAAATAATCTCTTTCTCATCACATAAGAAAAAAACGGAAAACAAACGTATTCAGGAGTTAGAAGAAATCATCAAGTCTTTAGAGGCGTCCACAGAAGAAGAGTTAATGAGCAAATTACGTAAAGCTAAATTAGAACTTCATGGAATTATTGACAAAAAGACACAATTTTTAGCACAAAGACTACGAATAGAAAACTTTGAACATAGTAATAAATCAGGTAAATTCTTAGCTAGCCAATTAAAAATAAATAAAGAGAAAACTACCATATCTGCTGTTAAAGACTCAACCGGGAATATAGTATATGACCCTGAAAGAATAAACAACACCTTCAGAGACTTTTACCAAACGTTGTACTCACCACAGATAAACCCATCAGATAATGAGATCAATGAGTTCCTTGACAGGATAACACTTCCTAAATTATCAGACAGCCAAGCTACAGTCCTGGACTCGCCACTAACATCAGCGGAGCTCCAGGAAGCCCTTAAATCCATGACGAATAGGAAAGCTCCAGGTCCAGACGGGTTCCCAGTAGAATTCTACAAAGAATTCTGGATCATTCTGGCTCCAATATTTTTCAGAATGGTGAGGGAAATCGAAGAGAGCAGCAGATTACAGCCAAACATGAATTCAGCCAATATTAGTCTCTTGTTAAAACCAGGCAAAGACCCGGCATTTCCTACCTGCTATCGCCCAATTTCTCTTATTAATGTTGATCTCAAAATAATTTGTAAAGCCCTGGCCAAAAGATTAGAGAAGGTAACCCCCTTCATAATACACCCTGACCAAACTGGTTTCATTAAGGGTAGACAATCACCCACAAATTCACGTAGATTACTTAATTTGATAGATTTCTCTTACAGTAGAAACATAGAAACTAGTATATTATCTCTAGATGCAGAAAAAGCTTTTGATAGAGTTAACTGGAAGTTCTTATTTGCAACTTTACATAAATTTGGTTTTGGGAACTTCTTCATAAACTGGCTACAAACATTATACAGTTCACCAACAGCACGTGTCAGGACGAACGACCAAATGTCAGCTAGCTTCTGTCTTAAGAGGGGGACCAGGCAGGGATGCCCACTCTCCCCCTCACTATTTACTATCTTTATTGAACCACTAGCAGCAGCAATTAGGCAAACAACAGATATTAAAGGGATAAAGTGTAAGAAAATAGAACATAAGATCAGTCTTTATGCAGATGATGTTTTACTCTTTCTCCAGAATTCTCAATCCTCTCTCTCCCAAGCAATAGAACTGATAAACTCTTTTTCCAGAGTTTCAGATTACTCTATAAACTGGTTAAAATCCACAGTTCTACCAATTAATTTCTCATTTGTCAATTTGCTTAATACACAATGGGAGTCAGGGAATATCACATACCTGGGAATTAATATCTCTCCCAAGTTAGCAGATCTAACCAAACTGAATTACATCCCACTTTTAAGGAAAGTGGAAGATGATCTTGCAAGATGGAAATCCTTACCAATATCACTCATGGGGAGAGTTGCTAAAATTAAAATGATGGTCTTACCCAGAATAAATTACTTATTCTCGATGATCCCAAACAAACCTCCAGCTGACTGGTTTAAATCTCTGGACTCCTCAATTACTAAATTCCTTTGGCAGGATAAACCTCCACGAATTAGCTTAAAAACGCTTCAGAAGACCAAAGACAGAGGAGGACTGGATTTACCCAACTTTTATTATTATTTCTTAGCCAACAGGCTGCAATATATACCAAGATGGTTGCAAGATAACCCATTAGACGAGTCCTGGTTAGATATAGAACAGACACTTTGCAATACGATAGAGCTTTCAGACTTACCATTTATTAGCCCAAGCATAAGAAAACATGAAAGCTTCAAAAGTATTAGTATCAGCACCTCTCTGACAGCATGGTGGGAGTATCTTAAAATGACAGAGTCTTCACTAGTACCATGCAGACGCACACCTATCTGGAACAATCCTGACATTTTGCAAAACAACAAAATGATGAACCTTCCGGACTGGAAAAATAAAGGAATCCTATACCTGGAACACATATATGAAGGATTGGACTTCATCCCATTTAATCAAATAGTCTCCCAATTTGGAATGGATAAGAATAGCTTTTTAGAATATCACCAAATTAAATCTGTAGTCAAACAAAAATTTAAGCTCAATAAAATAGAATTACAAACACCACCAAGGGTATTAGACTTTTATAATCTCAAACCCCCCAAACTACTGTCTAAAGTATATAAGACACTGTCCAAAATAGACGATAAAATTGCAATCCCTATTGAAAAATGGGAGGTGGATCTATCAGTTAGCTTTGACCAGGACTTCTGGTCCCAAACTTGTTTAAAAACTTTTAAAATGATCAGACACCCCAATTTACAATTAATTCAGTACAAAATTCTACACAGAGTACACTATACAGGTCATCGGATGTTCAAGATGGGGTTTGTGTCGTCTGACACCTGTACACACTGCACAAACAACATTTCTCACAATTACATTCATGCACTGTGGTCCTGCCCACCTGTCCAGGAATTTTGGGGTAGAGTATGTGAGGATCTGTCAAAATGTCTGAAATGTCATATTCCCAACTTCCCCTTCTCTTTGTTTACTGGGACAGCTGCACGAAGTCCCGATTGCAACATCTTTGGTTCACGTGGCTCTGACTGCCATATGCATCGCTAAGAAAACTATCCTCTTGAATTGGAAAAATAGAGAAAGTCTCTGCATTAACCAGTATAGAAATCTTTTGTTAGATCATATTGCACTTGATATAGCCTCTGCTTCCACTTCAGATGAATCTCTCTGGGCTCCTTTGATCGGTTCCATCACATAGCGAGGGTGGGGGGCCATTGATGTTGTCCTGCGGGATGGTGTGGGTGGGGGTGGGGGTGGGGGGGGGGTCTGAGTTTGGAGTATCCGGATGTTCCCTGGAGGTGGGTTCACTGGGGGTGTCTGGGACTGGGGGGCTGTTGCCCCCCTCTGGAGGTGCTTGGGTTGCCTCGGGGGGTGGACTGCTGGCGGTTGTGAGTGGGGCCCCTTGGGGATCTTGGCGGCGGCCATGGGTCACTGCCTGGCGGCTGCAATGCCCCTGGGCGGGTCTGGGTGGGGGCCTGGGGGCTCGGGGTTTGGGGGTGGCCGGCCCCGTGTGGGGATCTGGGCGGGGCCTTGGGGGTCGGGTCCTGACATGTATGCTGCCGGGAAGAAGGCAGGAACACTCAGCAGTGCCTGGCCCGGGCTCGGGGGCATCAGGTAGACCTTGGCTCCTCTGCCGTTCCATCACAGGGGAGGGGGAGGTCCAGGACGGGGAGGACCAAACCTTACCTGGATGTCCCATGTCTTATATATTCTGGAAGTTGTGCAAATGCAGGGGTGGGCATAGATATTCTGCTGGGATGGGGCTGGGTTGGTGCCCTCGGACTCCGTGAGGCTCTGTAATGCTGCTGCTTTGGGCCCTGGCAGGATGGGCTGGGGTCTCCATGCCCTGGGTGGCAGTTTGACAACAGAGGTGCCTATTGGGGCCAGTAGGGGAGCTGGCTCCCTGGAGGGCTAAGCCCAACCAGCCATTCCTCCCCATCCCCGCATATTTCTCTCCTCCTGCTCCCTCACATCATCACACAAACATACACATAGGACCTTGGGGGGTGGGGAAGTCAGGGAGTGCGGGTATGGACCCCATTTCCGCATTCCTGTGGCAACCTGCCCCCCAATTTTATTTGCACCTTATACACTTCCACTGACGACATTCCACACAAACACACACTTAGGGCCTTGGGAGTGAGCACATTCAACGGCATTTGGCAGGGGGATATTTCAGCCTCCTCCCGAGTGCCGGTGCCCACTTCCAATTTTAAACCGCACTTAGACACTGATGGCCGAGGGTGTAAGTGGGGTGGTGCGGTGGCATCAGCTGGCATATGCCAGATGATGCCCGCACTGCCCACTCACCACAGCCATGGAATACACCTCATGATCACACAACACTATATTGGAGCAGGTGGAGGGAGACTAGGGGTCTTAGCCACCTCTGTTGTTGCTAGGCTTCCTGGGGCTGGAGGGAGATCTGGCTGTCTGGTTGGGGTCTGGGGTGGTGGGTTGCTGTGCTCAGCGTTGGGCGGGGGAGCCTGCTCATCAGCACCCCAGCAGAAAGGGTCAAACTCTAGTTACCGGTGATGGTTGTACCCCATGTGCAGCAGTACCGGGACCAGAGTTAATAGGGTGTGTATGGGGAGCATGAGTGAGTGTCCGGCGTGCATTTTTGTAAGTCTTGGGTTGTATGTGCATGTGTGAGCATGAGGGAGGGAGTGTATGACTGTGTTTGTGTATGACTGTATATGTCAGGTGGGGCCTTTGGGTCCTCCCCTCTCCTGGAACTTCTCTTGATGATATAGATCTTTGTCCCCCCTCCCCCTGCCACACCTGGTGTGGGGGCTTGTGCCATGGTCTGCCTGAGTGTTCGTGGCAACCGGGTCTGGGGGTTTAAGATTTTGGCATCTGCCTGATAGATCCCAGTGGCTGCCTGGTGGGGTCTGGGTCCCTGGGCTCTGCTGGGTCCCCGGCGGGGGTGGTCACCCCTGGGTCCCGGGTCGCTGGGTCCCGGGCTCGGCCGGCTAGGGGGTGGGAGGCTGCGGGCGGGCCTGTGGGCTTGCCGCTGATATCTCCAGGGACTCTGCCGGCTGCTGGTTGTGGCCCCCCGGGGCGATCCTCTCTGCCTCTCGAGGGGGGCGGGGGCCTTTCTGGTTGCAGTCTCCTTGGGGTTCCTGCATTCTGGGGCAATGCCTGGATCTCTGGGACTTGGAGCTCCCCCCGTCTCCTGCGCATCTTTGGGGGGCGGATCTGTGGTCCCTCACACTCTCTGTTGGACGCTCCTATAGAGAAACCTTAAATAAACAAGCGCGTGTACACACACAGGTGCTCACATGGTGCTCTCAAAAGTATGGGCTTGGGCACGTTCAACACATGTCTTAAGACTATGGGGGCACTTAATGCATTGTGATTTATTATCTTGATTCTTCAGTTAAGCAATGTTGATTATATATATATATATATTGTTTTTTTTTTTTTGTTTTTTTTCATCAAGTTGACGCAGTGATAGGTAGATCTTGTTGTATTGTTGTTGTGTCCCTTTTTTGTGTCCTTTTGTTTTTTTTTGTCTTTTCTGCAGGTTTAGAAGCAGACTCTTGTTCATTGTTTATTTTTGTGGACCCCCCCCCCCCCCCCCTCTCTCTCTCTCTCTCTCCACCTTTTCTTTTCCTTTCTCTTTCACCTCTGTCTCCGTGTCTGGTCGGAATTACAAAGCATTCAACAACAATAACAATAAAGTTTTAAGTATCAGGCGTGACATTAAAAGCAAACGCTTTGATGCTCCACCTGAGAATAAATCTGTAAGGCTTGTCACCAGCATTCAGACATCAATTCTGCTTGCTTCACAGCCAGACAGGACACGGTAAAAAATAAATAAATAAAAAAAAAAAGAAATATAATTTTGAAACCACTGTAATCCTGCTTAGGGATTAGATCACCCCACTCTCTGGGCCTGAGTTGTTCTGGTTTCAACACGACATCAAGGAACTGCTGTATTTGTTGTTGCTGCCAAGCGCCTTCACACTGAAATCCCCAAATATCTCAAAGACTTGTAGAAAATCAGAATGCTACTTCAGAACATTTTTGATTAGAACATGCAGAGAAACCTGTTTTTGAGAGCTAATCCCAGTAAATGCTTTATTATAAAATAGCTGAATAGTTATTCTGAAATCTGCCAGAGCTGATAAGTGACGCAGAAAAGGAATTTCCACAGAAGTTTGAAAAACAGAGCGTATGAATGGGAACTAAATATAACAGCTATTTATTTTTGTTTGGCAGAAACAACTGACTGTGTTTCTGGATGTAAGCTGCTGCTGTGATTGATTGTGTTAGATAGGTTCTGCTTTGAGGGGATTTTGACACCTGTCAGGCTCAGCAGCTCACAGATGTTGAAGCGCTCATGAGCTATGCATCATATCAAAGATGCTGTAAAAATGGCTGAAATTTAATACTTAATTGTTCCGTTCTCACTGATGCTCGTTGTTACCGACTGTCCCAGCTGTGGCTCTGATGGAGGCTGAATCCATCCGACTTGTGGAGCTGATTTCAGTTCCGTGAGGTCCAGCTGTGAAGCTTCATCAAGTTTTTTAAGTCATGTTAAAACAGCTGGTTCTCCTCCCATCTTCAAGATAAAGAAAGTCTCTCAGACAAGAAATGTTTACCACTAAAACAAACAAAGGTCTGTTGGCTCAAGAACGCTGGAGACAATCAAGTTTAAATAGGAAACTTGGTTTGATTCTCCAACAACAACATGGAAGTTTTACTAGATCTGGAATCTGTGTGGCCGCTGGAGACAGATAGACGTTTCTCTGAGCTGCAGAGGATTACAAACAAGATTAGTTTTTTGCCTATAAACTGGTGTTATACAATATATTGAACCGAATAAACTGTGAGTTTAGGCTGAAATGAAATAAAAGCACACACACCTGTTAAGATGTGTGTGGATAACAAGCAGCTAACGTGAGGGCAGCAGCAGATCCAGATGCTGGCAGCCCACTGATTAATCCCACTAGTCTCACTTATTAGCCGACTCGTGGTCTGGTGTCTGCTCTGCTGCTTCATCAACACCTCTAGGGTCAGCATGCTTAATGCAAATTAATACAATAATAATACAAAAGGGATTAAAGGGACAGTGTGTATTTTCCAGGCGAGAGGGGGCAGATACCTAAATCGTTGCAAGCAAACAGTATTTCTGTGTTGGCGTACGACCTTACCAACGGATGCCCATTAGGGTCAAAAAGCCCTGGGGAGTGCAAACTTCAGCAAAATAACAAGCACACAGAGGCCCTTTCCTCACTGGCAACAAGTGAAGAGATAAATGTTTAAAACAACAATTAGGAATGAGGAAAGTTTTGCAACCATTTGTTATGACATGGTTTGAGGAATGCGTTTAACCCAAGACATGCAGAATCACACACTCACAGATCTTATGGTAAAAAAAACAGAATCTTTATTTTAAAACGGGAACTGAAGGTGCACTGGAAAAGCCCAGTGGAGATCGAGAACGGGAGCGCAGCGTCTGAGGAGGGGAGAGCAGATACAGGTGAGTCCAGGAAGGTAAGTCTAAACTTGGTGGGTGCAGAGAATAGACTTGGGTTATGCTTGACGTATTTACTTTCCGCTTGGTGATGCGGCTCGCGAATGGAACGTGCTTCACAACTTGCAGCGTTTATGGTTCATGCGGCTTGTCTCTGCGGTGAGCCAATATTCTCCCAAACTGTAGGGGGCAGCATGGAGCTCTACGGCATGCATCCGACACTACACCATAGTAGAAGTAGAAATTACTGCTGTTTACAACATGGCATTCCAGCATTTTTTAACAGCGTCCTCGTCTTTTCCGACAGTGCGAGCTATTTCTCTCCAAGAATTATTAACATCATGTTGATCACGGTGATCTCTGAGAGCTGAATCATACAAATGTCTCTATTTACGAACCTCTGCCATACTAGTTCTTGCCAGTCCGCCATGTTTTTCCGTGTTTGACCGTCCACGTGGTTAGAAAACTTCCTAGATGTGCGGTGCGGAAAGTTTGGGCCGTGCGGCGGCACGGTGGAGGGGCGTGGTTGTTAAAATGACGCAATTTTGCAGCGCGGAGCCGTGCGAACCTCGTGAACGCCTCAAGCATAAACCAAGCTTTACTAGGAGTGGGGGAGTGTAGGAACGAGGGACGGTAGGTTGGGTGCCGGGGTGAATCCAAGTGGGGTGTCCAGGAGAGGGAGCGAGAGGAGAGCAGGAGAGCGGGCCGGCCGGGAGGAATGGAGAACGGTGAGAGCTGCGTCCGGAAATCCTTTGGGGGCACAGGTGAGTAATCCTGAGGAGTCGCAGAAATCCAGAAACGTTCCAAAACCTGGTAACGGGTAAGCACAGGGAAAAGATCCAAAGGTTCACAAAAAATCCTAGAAACACTAGAGCACAAAATCCAAGAGTCGCAAGAGGGAAGGAAACTACCAAGCTGTAGTGATCATCCGGTGTCGAGGAGTGTTCATCCTCAGCCAGACCCGCTGATAGCAAATCAGCTGCAGCTGGAGCCTCCCTCTCCTGAAACACACAACTCAAAGATGGGAAAATGAGAGGAGTACTCACCCCGGCACGTGACATGTTACAAATCATTAAATGCATTTTGTCCTCACAGGCTCCCATAGAAGGAAACATGGCATCCAATATGGCGTCGCCCAGAGACTTGACCTGTTCCAGTGTATTTTAGACCTGATTTTTATGGTTATATGTTACAAAGCTGCCAATATTTTTCAACAGTTGGGCATAATTTCATTTTCAGCAGCATTTTGATGGATATTTCCAGAAATGAATGGTAAATGGAAAAAATGGTAAAAATTACACATTGTCTCTTTAACCTGCAACTTTATCAGGTATGTAGATGAAAGACACAACTCAAAAACCTTTATTAATCTCACAATCTTAGAGATCTCATAGAAATATTGTTTTACAATTAAAACTCTTCTCTGAGCCTCTGTAAAGCACTTGAAATGTTGTTGGGGCTCACAATTACCCAGGAGCCCTGAAGAATGGCCAAAAAGAACCACATAAGGAAGTCCTACAATGAAAACACTGTTTTTTCTCACCCACTGAGCCAGGACACGAATATTAAACTAACACTAGATAGTTTTTTAAACTTGAAGCTTGAGCTTTAACGTTGACCTCAGTGATTGTTGAGTTAGAACCTTTACCAGTTTTATATTTGATACCACTCTGCTGCCCTCTACTGATCAAAAACCACATTTGATACCTTTGCGGAGTGGGTAGGTGTCCTAGGGGGCGCTCTTTACCGGCTTTACGGCTGTTAGCAGTAATGGCAGTGGTTAGCATTTTCACTTTGCTGATCGTCACTAAAAAGCACAAGAAGAAGAAAAAGAAGGTTTGCTTTTTCTGTTAGCATCATGGCAGAGCCTGGAAGTGACAGTAGGAGAGTAACGAGGCGAAGCCTTGAGCTAAAATCAGAGTGAACATCAGCGTGGTCTACTCTAGTTTGAGGGAGCTAAAGGAGGCTACAAAATCAAGGACTGATGTTAACCTGGCTTTGCTGCTACTGGACTTGTAAGTAATGAAAATCTTTGTCCAAAAATGTGGATCTTTTTACTTCTTTTTTTCTGTGTTTTTTATCTGATTGAATTTTTTGTGGTTCTTCGTGTTACACAGTGCAAAAAGAGATTGTTTTTACATGTTGGGGTTATTAGGAGCGAACAATTCGTAAGCGTTAACTTACTTTTGGATTCTTCAATAAATTCTGTAAATATGTAAATAGTTACTGATTTATTAATTAATTAAGATATTCTTAGATATACGGGGCACCATTCCCCTTTTTCCGGGGAAAAATTGAATCCAAAACTCTTATCAGTCTTTCTTGAAGTTCGTAGAATCCTTGGAGCAGAGACTTCTCTTCGACACAACAAAGCTACTGGAGACGAAAATCTGAATTTTATAACGTTTAATTAACAATTTGTCAAATGAATAAACAGTGGCATAAATGAATAATAACCATGTGATATAATAAAAGGATGTATATTCAAAATAATGTTCAAGGTGTTTTGTGTGTATGTAGGATGTATGAATGGGGTCCTTTGTTCTCACAAAGGAGTAGTGTGTGTGCGTGTGTATGGATTCAAAATGGAGTCTTGAATACAAGATGGCTGACTCCTTTGTCTGGCTAAAGTGTGGGTGGCAACTTGCACTTTAACTTCCAAAGCACTTAGAATCAGTAGTAACTTAACCTTAAATCACTCAAAACATTTCAAAGGATCATGCAACAACACAAAAGATTAATCACGAGTTAATATCCTTAGTTTATCAGCCTGGCCATGGCCGAACATTTAAAGATACCAAACAATGATTAATAAGCAGTTTATTCTTTCAAAATGACCCGAAGGACGAATTTGGAACGAAAGAGGAAAACACGAAGCTACTTTTTAAGCAATAGACGCGGTTTATTGCTTATTCTGGACTATAGAGGAAACGGGAGAAGAAAAGGAGAGAAAAAAAATGAGTTTTCTGATCACCAAAGCAGCAAGGCGTCCCCCGCTGTTATGATTTGACGGTTCTCCGTTTTTCTCCGCAGTTTCCAGCGTCATCCGTCGGTTTGATGCTTTCTCGTTGTTTGGCTCCACGAGTGTTTCTCCACCGCTGGACACAAAGAAAACGAAGTTCCTTTTGGGCTGAGTTTGACAACTTACAGCGTTTCTGAGAGCTGGATGGAGTTGTTGTTTCTCTCCGCTGGTTCTGTGTCCTCAAACATCAGCTGGAGGGGAGCAGAAACGAGCAGATCAGCGGTCCCGTGGGCTCAACTTGGCTCTTAGAGCTTCCGCGTGCTCAAAGAAGTCGGAGCGTTCGACAAGCGTGTCCTAACCGCCAGGTATCCTGGGCAAAAGAACGAGGTTTCTTTGTCTCATTCATGATTTATAGTCTTTGAAGTCGCGGGAAAGCTTCAAGCTCCCGCCTCCCGCACATGCGCAGAACGTGTTTCTGGTATTAGGCGGTGACATCATCCCAATGCTTCCGTGTGCAAAGCATCATGGGAAATGAAGTTTCTTGGCGCTGATGTGATTATTTGCTTTTCAGAGCAATTTAAGCACAGTCATTTTGGAGAAAATCACTGCATAGTAATTTCCTCATGAGGTCAGACCCTCAACATACCTTTGCTGACATGTTTCGACATCTACTGCCACCTTCGTCAGAGCAAACGCGATGCTGGCGGCGTCACTTCCATTTATCTGTGAGCAGCAGAGGATGATGTCGCCCTCTACTGTCCACGCCTTGTCCGATGATGACCAAGTCTCATGAGTGGTCCCGCGTGTAAACTCATTCGTCCCCGTTCATGGTCCTCGGTCCACATCTCCTTATCTCAGTCGCTTCTTTGATCAGTCTTTTGAATGTTTGTTAGGGTTTGTTTTGCTCCATTTATTGGACTGGGACAGCACACGGATCATAAACACAGAACAACAAAGAGCGGAGCATTGCTTTTGCCTTGTGTGGCTCGGATTTGCAACAATGTTGTTGTCGGTTAAAACTGAATTGTGCTCCAACAAAAGGACATTTTAGTGAAATCTTCCTCATCGGCGCAGCTCAACAAACGGTTAACCCACTGAGGAACAGCACCGGCCATGTTTGATTTTTCCAGAGGATCCAAACATTCCTCTTGTTCACCTGTGAAAGAGATTTCAGATCTTTGGACTACTGAGAGCTCGCTGCTTTGCTTTGTTCTGACAGTGCAGAGGTGTTAAATAACAGATAGGGACAATAATATTACCACCATGACATCTGGGCTTCAGCTGGGTGGACTCGGGTGGTTCTGAAAATCACTCTAAAAAGTAAGAGAGATGATAGTTTTATGAGTTATTTCTTTAAACATGTTACTGGATTTCTCTTCTTAGTGGGTTTTGTCTCAGCTCAAGTGAAAAGAGGGAAATTTTAAGATTTTAGAGGTGAATGTGAGCTGAACTCACAAATAAACCACTCTCCAGTTCAGATAACATCACTTTGATTGGAGCGGGGTCCCACCAAAGAAAAGAAAAGAAGCCCGGTGACCTATTTCTGTGTTTAAAGGATACGTTTAAGGATTTCTCATGCAGTGACTGAGAATCTAAAGGCACCGTGCATTTAAAACACTCATGAATGCATCGTTTTAACGCACCTTTGAGGACAATAATTAACATCACCTTGTCCATGTTCTAACAACATCTGCAGATTTGAGCTTTTTATTCAACAAAACTCTTAGACGTTTAATTTCTCAGAAAATATTTGATATTTTTTTCTTTTCTGTTTAAAACTGAACGGCTGAAAAGGAAAGAGGAGGTTTCTACTCAAAGCCGTTCACCAAATCCACCACCTGAGAAGCGTTTGGCAGGTGGCGAAGGCCTCTACGTGCTGTGACTCGCCCTGATCCGCTCGCCCACGGGGGAGAGGAAGTGAAGGACAGGAGACACTTCAATGAAAAACACTATAATCAGGTCTGAAAGGCATTCAGCCCATCAACCTGAGAAAGAGCCAAGCATGAAGGGTTTTCATTGGAGTATTTAAGCTGCAGCCACCCTTACTGGCACCGGGTGTCGAGAAGCTAATGAAACTCTTCCAGACACCGTTCCTGTTATTACAATATTTGCTCTGTCATATTGTAACACATCATGTGATTGTATTAAAATAATAATAGCCTGAATCCTTGTGAGGATTGTAAATCCTCAGAGAAATCAGCAAATAACCACCTGAAGGTGATGATTGTTTAGTCAGGCATGAGCTGACTAAAGGAACCAAAATCCATCAGAAATCCAGTTCCCATGTCCAGTTTCAGTTTCTTCAACACTGAAGAAAAAATATGTTTGAATGATTATTTCTAATTATAATCAGTCACTTATTCATGCGGCTGAACATGAAAATAGTCTTCTACACTAGGGTGACCATATTTACATTTCCAAAAAGAGGACAGGGGATCTGTGCCTACTGATGACGTCACACTACGGCAACGCCACACCAACCACGCCGGAACCCCATTGGCTTAGGGGTACAATTAATATGAAATTCTGCCAACAAAACGGCTCTGAAAACAATTCATGCCTCATTTTTTGCAGAAATTATTATACTACCTCATGTTTATTATGGGATGCCATTTGTAAAGTCAGTCATACTCTAACAGCAGTTTTTTTTTAGCTTTTCATAAGAGGAATAAGTGGGAGTTCATTTTTCAGTCATATTTTCACCTTGTTATTCGTACATTTATAAATGTTAAAGTTCCCAATGAAATATTTTGTTAGCAAGCTAAATATATAATTTAGAGTTAAATGTTTATTTTACAAATTAAATATTTGGGTCAAAACTAAATGTTTAGTTTGTAAAATAAATATTTTAAGTACTAAACAAATATTTTACTTGACATAATTTATTTATTTACTTTAAACTTGACTTTAATCTCTTTATGTTGGAATTCTGAGATTAAAGTCAGATTTTTTTCTTTTATTTTTGCTTCTTTTCAGTAAGTAAAGTAAGTAAGTAAAAGTTTATTTATAGAGCGCCTTTCACAGATTTAAATCACAAAGCGCTGTACAACATGATAAAGATCAGGGCAAATACCTCTAACCAATAAAAACATCAGAAAAGCAATAGCAGTGATAAAGTAGAAAATAAAATCATGAGTATAAACAAAGTGAAGGTGTGAACCCGAACAAAGCCATCTTTTTGAAACATTTAGGGAGGGAACGCCTGGATGAAAAGGTGAGTTTTTAGATGATTTTTAAAGACCTCTACTGTGTTAGAGAGACGGAGATTTGAAGGTAGACTGTTCCAAAGTCTGGGGGCAATGGTCTGAAAGGCCCTGTCCCCTTTGGTTTTCAGTCTGGTTCGAGGAACAGCCAGGAGGTTTTCAGATGTGGATCTAAGGTTCCGAGAGGTGGTGTGTGGGGATAAAAGCTCAGATAGGTAGCTTGGAGCCTGGTTGTCAAGAGCTCTATAGGTCAGCACTAAAACTTTAAACTGTATTCTATATTCTACCGGGAGCCAGTGGAGGGACTGTAAAACTGGAGTGATGTGAGCTTGTCTGCTGGATTTGGTTAGGAGTCTGGCTGCTGCATTTTGGATGGCTTGAAGGCGTGAGAGGGAGGTTTTGCTGAGACCAGTAAAAAGAGCGTTACAGTAGTCTAAGCGTGATGACACAAAGGCATGGATGATTTTTTCCAGATCTGCAGTAGAAACCAGTTTACGGACTTTTGAAATGTTTCTCAGTTGAAAGAAACAAGAGCGGGAGATGGTTTTGATGTGTGAGTCTAAACTTAAAGCTGGATCAAAAATAACTCCCAGGTTTCTAATGTTGGCCTTGGCTGATGGGCAAAAAGAGGCAATTTCTTGCTCGATTTTTGGCTGAAGTTCCGGGGGTGCAGCGATCAGGGTCTCTGTCTTGTTAGCATTGAGGACAAGAAAGTTGCTGGACAGCCAGTTACTGATCTGATCTGGGTCAAGGGTGGCCAGCCTGTCCAACTGGTGTGGCATAAAGGACATATAGAGCTGAATATCATCAGCGTAGATGTGGTAGGAGATGTCTGGGAAAGACTGAATGATGCCAGCTAGGGGAAGAATATAGAATGTGAATAGTAGAGGCCCTAGAACTGAACCTTGTGGGACCCCGCATGTTAGAGAGGCAGTATCTGAAGAGAAGGTTTCTGACTTCACTGTGAATGTTCTGTTTGTGAGATAGGAAGAGAGCCAGTCTAGAGCAGAACCTGAAATCCCAGCCAGGGCCTTTTACCTGTTTAGTAGAACGTTGTGGTCTACAGTGTCAAAATATGCACTGAGGTCAAGCAGGACCATGACAGAGCATTTCCCTGCAACAGCAGCCATCAGGAGGTCATTATGCACCCTTACTAGAGCAGTCTCAGTTGAGTGCTGCTTCAGAAAGCCAGACTGGAAGGGGTCAGAGATCTTTGACTTGGAAAACCAGGATCTGAGTTGGGTTTCAACAACCTTCTCAAGTACTTTACTGATGAAAGGTAGCTTAGAAATGGGCCTAAAGTTACTGGTGGAGCTGGCGTCAAGGTTGGGTTTCTTTAAGAGAGGAGTCACTTGTGCATTTTTAAAGTAAGATGGAACACAGCCTTGGCTCAGTGAGCTGTTGATTATAGTCAACAGAGATGGACTGATAGAGGCAAGGGACCCGACTAAAACAGAGGGAGGTAAGATGTCTGAAGAGCATGATGAGAGTTTCATCTGACTGATTATTGAGGCTAAGTCATTTAGTGTAATTGGGGAGAAGGAGGTGAAAGACTCTGAGCACTGGGGGGCCTCCCCTCCGGGGGGGGGGGGGGGGGGGGGGGGGGGGACCCGCTGGTGGAATGCTGGATCTCAGATTCAGCACCTTGTTTTCAAAAAAGTGGAGAAATCTGTTACAGTCATCAGTTGAAGATAGCTGAGCCTGCTGCGGAGGAGAAGACACGATACTGGAGATGGTGTCAAACAAAACCTTAGGATTATTCTTATTTTGGCATATGAGGTTGCTGAAGAAAGAAGACCTGGCATTTTCTACAGCTTCGTTGTATGACTCGAGAAGTTCTTTAAAATATTCGCGATGAACAACCAGACCTGTCCTCTTCCACCGTCGTTCCGCTTTTCTATAGGAGCGTCTAAGATCAAGAATCTGGTTAATCAGCCAGGGTGAACTAGAGGCACTGGAACTGCGGCTGGTTTTGTAAGGGGCGACCTGATCTAGGATTTTGAGGCAGTGATCATTAAATGAGTTGGTAAGGAGCTCTACGTCATCAGAGGAAGGAGGTACAAAGTCAAAGAGGGAGGAGAAATTTAATTTCAGTGGCGCTAACCTTCTTCCTACAAATTAATTAATTTGGTCTGATGAAAATATTTAGTTTTAGTAGATACCTTGAAACGGCCCTGGTTGTTGGGCTGCAGGTGAGCTGGTTTTTATCAAATAGATAAATATTAAATGCTTATAAATTATTGTTTTATTTGAGTAAAAAGGTGTAATGGGATACATCTACTTAACGTTTCCTTTTCAAGCTTTGTTTTGCTTTTATTTGATTATCTTCCTATCCTGTCTGTCTCTGATTTTCTTGCATCTCCTCTCAGTTCTGCAGCTAAACTGCTGCCTGACCATTCACTTTTTCACCCCATGAGATACGTTTGAACTAAGCACATCAAAGAGGTTTACTGACTGCAGAAACAGTGGAGTGTGTGCTACGCGGCCGTGTCAGTGAGGGGAAATCACAGCAGCACATTGATGAGCTCCGCAGTAGCGGAGCGCGTCGGGCACGGATAAAGGACAGAAAGTACTAGAGAATAAGAGCGGACGTGAACGATTGTGTGTTAATTATAACTTTTTTGGTTGCGTCACTTTGAGAATTTGTCGTGTGCAAGATGCAGCTTTCTGGAGCGCATTGGCAATCAGTGCTCTGCTGCTCTAGGCTCAAAAGAATCCCCGGTACGCTGAGAGTCCTAAATAATGTAACATAGGTAGAAACAAGATCCATTTTCGGGCTCTCGCTGGATGTGTAAGATATTCAGATCCCTCGTAATTCGAACCCTGCTCCTGGATGAAAACCTGGATATTTCAATTTATGAACACCCCCCACCATGGACACCCCGAACACCTCGGACACACAGTGACAAGTGGACATGTCTGGAGAAAAGAGGACACATGGTCACCCTATCCTACACCTATCTCCTGCTTTAGCGTCTGACAGAAAATAGTCGGCAAAACGCCTGGATTTGACAAACCTGACAGATCTACGTCTCGCTGCGTCCAGGAAACAGCAGAGGACGTCTCGGCTGGTGGAAGCTGACCGTTGGTAGTGTTGAGAAGCTGTCAGCCAATCAGAGGAGAGATGTCCAAATATCAGGAAATAAGACTAAATGTTGTTGCCATGTTCTATAAGTCTCCACGCTGATACAAGCGCTTCTGCCCCCCATACGACATTCTTTCCAACCAGAGGTCACCGCAGATGTATTGAACGTGTAGTGTTCAATACCTTTAATGTATAAAACTTCTCATTTAAACTGTTTTATGAATAAATTATATGAGACATTGAATCACTGGTCTCAGCAGTCAGCTTCTTCTTTTTCTCTTTATCTTTTACTAAAGCACAAAAAGTCCAGCGGGCTGCCAGGTCTCTGCTTCATGGCTTTTAATTTCCTGTGTGTCTCTGTGTACCGACTCCAAATAGCTGACTGGACTGGGAGATGAATGGGTGCAGGCGGAGCGAGGGTCAGCCACTGAGCTTATCGATGGATGTGTGAAGACAGAAAATCTAGTCAGATGAAAAAAGAAACTACAGTGGTTTATAACAAAACTGTTGTAGGGATCATAGATATACATCACACAGACGGGAACGAAGCTAAACTGAACTTTTCTGTAAGACCAATCACACAGAGTCATGCCTCCTTCTCAGCAGGACGCCATCGGATTTGGGAATGGCTCAAACTCCAACTCCTCAAATAGTGACTCTAAAGGGTTCTGATGACATCTGTGGGAAGCAGCTCTGATCTCCGGAGACCCCACTCCCACATTCAGCAGTTCAAGAAAGGCTCTACAGCCGTGCTTCTGCTGCTAATGTGTCGATAGGAAGCTGCAGAAGATGCAGCTCTTCTTCATCTCTATTCTCTGTGTTCATTCAGAAGACCGTGCATGTTATTGATGAGTGCAAAAACAAATCTCCATCAGCACCCCCAGCTTTATTTGTGAAGCACATTTTATACACAGAGGCAATTCAATGTACTTTCCAGGAGCAAGAACAGCTAAATCAACATGGCAGCATAATTAAAATACACAAATACATTTAGACCAAATTAGAAACACAAATTAAATTCTGATTTAAGAATCAGATAAAAGGCAAAGCTAAAGGGTGAGCAGAAGGTGCTGCATAAGAAACATTTATTAATAAGCTCAAGTTTGAGGTAAAAGTTACTAGAGCTGGGGCACATGTGAGGTTATGAGGAAGAATGTGTGCTCTGTGTGCAGCATGGTGGCTAAAAGCAGCTTCTCCCTGTTTGGTTCTGACCCGAGGTTCTACCAGCTAACTGCTCCCTAAGGAGCTCAGATCCCTGCTGGGCTTACCGAAAGGAGATGTGTTTTGGCTCCATGCTACTGGGTGATTTATAAACTAGTAGTAGCATTTTAAATGGATTCAGTAGTTTACTGGTAACCAGTGTAGAGGTTTAAGAACAGGAGTGATGTGCTCGGTTCTCTTGGTTCTTGTTACGACTCTAGCAGCAGCGTTCTGAATAAGCTGCTGTTGCTTCACAGCTTTTTGGGAAGACCAGTCAAAAGACCATTGTAATAGTCCAGCCTGCTGTAGATGAATGCATGAAAGTGTTTCTCTAGGTCCTGTCTGGACATGAGACCTCTGAGCCGTGCTATTTGATGCAGATGACAAAACGCTGGTCTAGTTATAGCCTTAATGTGACCAGTGAAGCTCAGGTCTGAATCAATGATGACACCAAGATTTCTAACCTGAGTCTTTGTCTTTATTCCTCTGGAGCCACGTTGAGCAGTAACCTCCATCATATCCTTCTTATTTCCAAAGACCACAACTTCAGTCTTGTCTTTGTTTAACTGGAGGACATTTGCCTGCATCCAGTCATTAACTTGCCCCAAACACTGACAGAGTGAGTCTGGGGGACCACAGTCACTAGGTGATAGAGCTAGGTAGATCTGGGTGTCATCTGCATAACTATGATAGGGAATGTTGCATATGACCGGACCCACCCAGGTCATACACGATAACAACGGAAGCACAGATTTCTGCACAGTTTACACAAATGTTGGACATGTTTAACTGATGACGTGGACAAAAATGTCTGAAGCAGCAGATCTTTTGGTTTCAAACTTAACCAGCTTGTTTTCAACGTGTGCAGCTGAGGATAAAACAGGTTTAGTAACATCAGGTTTTTAATGTCAGGTAGATGTTTAGTCTCATCAGGCCCTGTTACCATGGCAACGCGAGCTGAAAACTTTCTGGGCTGAAACCTGAACATGAATAAAATAAAACAAAATAAAAACAAGGCAGGTGAGCGAGTCTCTTCTCCAAAGGTTAAACTCTGTAGGGTTTCCTTCACAGCATCTTCGTAGCTCAGATTGATGCCGAGCTTTACTTAACCAGAGATAATCTTGTTTGTGCACACTTAACTTTAGTAATTAAGGCGATTTATTCAAGTTTTCTTTTCCTCTTTTCATTGGATTTATGTTTCAGTGTTTTCAAACATCATTTCAAGATTATCTGTAAAATATTTCACTTTGTCATGTTTAAGACCTCATCTAAAATCTGCAGCTTTACAAGAACATTTATCTTCAGTGAGGGAATGTTTTTTTTCCAATTCTAATTTTGTGTCAGAAATGAACAATACCCCACATGCACTGCATGCTTTCCAAAGAAAAAAGGGAGATTACAAAAGTTGCACACTCCCTTTATTGCATATTAGCACTTTCTGCAGTTGTTTGTATTTTTGCATTATGCTTTTCATGTTTGCAAGTCTTTCAGTTTGTCAACCTTTCTGCATCAGTTTTAAGACAAACTCCTTGCTTGTATTAATGTGGCAAAAAACATGATTCTAAAACAGAGAAGTGAGAAATGCACTGCTGTTGTCGCCCCCTTTTGGTATCGGACAGGTGGTGCATCAAGAGAGCTTAAACTAAAGCTTTGAGCAGTGCAGAGTAACGAGATATTTAATCTGGATTATTGACCACTTTTTCACATAATCAACAGGACGTTTGCTTGCAAAGGACACCGACTCCAGATTTCTCCCCATGTTCCTCCACCGTTAGGATGTGCAGTGAACTGATGAGGCAGTAAAACATTCAGTGTTTGTTTAAACTGAAAGGTGAGAAAATAAAGCTAATTAAAACAAAATGTTGTAATGTAAACAGATTATTTACTACCAGGGATGTTCCTGCTTCCTTTTATTATCTTTAAAGTTCTGATGCTTGTTAACATTTCATTACTTGTTTTCACTGTTTGAATTTACATGTTATACATTATAATTGATCATTTTAGTAGGTAAAATCTGTGCACATTATCCTCTTGTAGACACAAAAACAAAAGGTCTGCAGGTCAGAAGAGACGAAGACTTCGCTGCCATCATCAGCAACTAGAACAGATAGATAAGAGTGATGTGGTTCTAAAGTCAGACGATGAGCTGGCGAGGAGGAGGAGGTTCAGGACGATAACAGGGGAGCTTCTGCATCAGCATCCTTTCCTAACTGGTGAAAATTTGACCAAAAATGACAACAGGGTAACCTTTAAGAGTAGGAAACTGTTGTTCAGTAAACACCGGATGCTACCTAAACATTTCAATAAAGAATAGTTCATTTTGGTCTAAAGTCAGACCACTTGAGGTGCTTTTTGGTGTCAAACCTGCAGCTACATAAATATTTCCATCCTAGATTTTGCATTTTTAGCTAAAATATTGTTTAAGCTTAAAATTAGTCTGCAAAAAATCATCAAACCAAAGATCAAGACAGTTTATTGTGAGACATTTAGATAAATAACATTTGATTCAGACTGCTCCTTTATGAGACATTTTACTGAAAACTGTCAAAAAATATCTACAATAAATAAAAAACACACACAGCTGCTCTTACATCAATAACAGCACAACCTCAGCACAGATTATCTCCTGGTCACTGCACTGCAGGTTGCTGTCCTTGTTGATCTGAACTCCAGACCAGGATCCAGATTAGATGTCAGGTCTCGTCGTGTGACTGTAAGTAAATTGGTTTGGCCTGCTTCCTGAGGCGCTGCTGAGCTCGCAGTTTTCTCCCTTTCTGAGTGGCCAGTCCCAGCGGTGGGAGGTACGACTGCAGGCAGGTGATTGGATCACAATACAGTTTGTCAGAAGAAACACGTTTAAAAAAATCCAGATTACTTACTGCTCTTGGATACGGATTCCTGTAGTGCAAACCTGCAAAAAACAACAAAACAATAACCAGCAACAACTGTGAAGTATGGCTGAAAACAAGTTTGTCATTTTTAATTACAACGTTTATTTCTAATAAACAAAAACTGCTGAATTGTGTTTACCAAATGTAATACTGGAGCACTTTGGCTGCTTTCTTGCTAAGTCTATAAAATCTGTCACTCAAAAATAAAATAAAATAAAATAAAATAAACAAATGCCTGGACGCTGACTTTTCAACACCGAGGGGAAAGCTGAGAAAGCATTAATCTGAATGATCGTTAATCTAAAGATGACAAAAGCATTTTGGATGATTTGGGATTTATTTTCCCTCTGGGATTATAAAATGATTTTTCAATTGGATTGAATTTTTATTTTCTTCATGTTTACCTACAATAACAGTTTATGTCCTTCAAAGTGATTCTGAATAAGAGAAACAATAAAAAACATGAAACAAAATCTAACTATACTCATGCTGTGTCACATTAGCTATTTATTAGCACCATCTTGCTGAATCTCTTCACCCATACCTATTTCTATCCTTGCTTCACATTCTTCTAAACACCTCCGTATTAACTCTTCATCTTTGAGCTAAAAGAAAACAAACAGCTGATCATTAATCTCAAAACTACAACAGACCTGTGAGCCAAGTGCCGATGTTACAAACCTGTTGGTTCTGTCGGAAGAGTGTGTGGGCCTCCTGCACGATGTACTTCCTCTCAGCCTCGGTGTCATTTTGAACGCCGCTCTGTGCCTGCCAGGTCCGAGCGATGCGAAACACACGTCTGTAAAGAGACAGCACTGTGCTGCGAGTGGGCGCTGCCATCAGATCGTAACCTGGACGTCAAAAAAATCTGAGTTTTCTTGAGAGAATCTCAACATTTGACTGAATTTTATCATCACACATAAAACTGTTGCAGCACTACGGGAGAATTTTTTTTTTGAAACACTAAAGTTCCCTTGGGAAAAACATGACTTTTAATCTTTAATTTTGCTTCTAAACACTCTCTTTTATTTTCTTCCTTTCTATATGCTAGTAGAATGTAATTTTCATTTACCTATTTGTGTCCTTTTGACAGTTTTAATGCCATATCTTATTGGTGGCTTTATTTGACCTTATTGTTTATAACCTGCATCTGTTTTCTTAGTTTTAATCTTAGTCGATGCCGTTGTTCAGCGCCTTGGCCAGTTGTAATGCTGTGTTGAAAGTGCTCTATAGATAAACTGGTATGGTGCTATCTGGAAGGCTGCATGTTGTTGGTTAACATCTGTTTTTATACATGTCTGTTGTTTATTAGTGGTAGCTTTACATGAACTATTTAGCTATCATGAGAATGTAGCCTTCCAAAACCAAATGGGATAAAGAGACAGCCAATCATACATCTGAGTCCCTGTAAGACTGCATGAGTCAGCTTTATAACTTCTCTCTGTGTGTGTGTGTGTGTTTGTGTGTGTGTGTGTGTGTGTGTGTGTGTGTGTGTGTGTGTGTGTGTGTGTGTTTGTGTGTGTGTGTGTGTGTGTGTGTGTGTGTGTGTGTGTGTGTGTGTGTGTGTGTGTGTGTGTGTGTGTGTGTGTGTGTGTGTCCAGATTCTAAATTGTATTTTAATCATTTTATTAGAAGCTAAATGTTGCTGCTAATGTTTTTACTCTACAATCGGTGCAACACAAATAAAAGCTGACACTGAGAGTTAGCATGTTTGATTTTCTAAAACGATGACATTCGGCCAGAGTTCACGCAAGAAAAGCTAACTAATATAGTGTAATGAGAAAATAACCTGACACGGAACTAAATGGCAACATTAATATTAAATGGTTGTTTTCTGCTCGTAAATACTGAAAGCTTCACAGGAAAAAACGACTTACCGGTCTTATTTGAAGTATGTTTGAAAGCAATAACATTGGCGTCGCAAAAAAATAACAACATCGGCGTCGCTTGATGATGACGTTGCTTGAAAACTTAAACTTTATTGAAAAATAGATACAAACAAAATATTGTGCGCATGTTTTTCATGGACTGAAATTATTTTATGTGAATGTGGGACCAGAGTTAGCAGCAAATATAACGAGATGAATGAAACATTTATTTATTTATTTATTTATTTATTTATTTATTTATTATATTTTTTTACTTTTTTATTTTTTTAAGATAATGAATGAAACATTCATTAAAACATCTCCCTGACCGTATCTTCCTCAGATGAGCTGGAGGTTAAATAAATTGTTGATCATTTTAACAACAGCCTCCACCGACTGTGATGGTATTGTTGGTTTAAAGGATTATTGGTGGTATTCTAAAACCATTAACTTACATAAATAATTTATCCTTTCAAACTGGTTTCCTCTGAAAGGCAATAGCCAAAAGGTTTTAGCAGGATAATAAACATCTACAACTAAGGCCAGTGTCACTCCTTCCACAATGTTCAAAAATCCTGGAAAACTGTTAAAATGTAAATCAAATCAACTTTATTTATAGAGCGCTTTCACATGGCCAAAATGGACAAACAAAGCGCTGTACACCAATAAAAAGCACCACAATAGGACAGAGAAATGACCATTAAAATACAATAAGAAATCCATGTAAAATACAATAATAAATCCGTTTAAAATACAATACGAAAACCTGACTGCAAGTTCACAGTCCAATATCCGGCCTACTTCCCCCAACTTCAAAGTCCAAACGCCAGCGAGAACAGATGTGTTTTTAGTCTTCCTTTAAAGGTTTCTAATGACTTAGCCTGTTTTACATCAGCTGGCAGCTCATTCCAGAGACTTGTTCCAAGTACTGAAAAGGCACTACTCCCACGAGACTTCAGGCTGTAACTGGGCACAGTTAGTAGTCTCTGGTCAGCTGACCTAAGGGAATGCATAGGGACATGGTGGATGATTTCAGACAGATATTTAGGTGCCCCTGAGTTTAATGCCTTAAACACAAACAGGATGACCTTAAACCTGATGCAATAAAAGACAGGGAGCCAATGCAAGGCACGTAGGACTGGTGTGTTATGTTCAGACCTCCTGGTAGATGTTAACAACCGAGCTGCGGAGTTCTGAACAGCCTGGAGGTGTGCTATTGGAGCTTGCCTAAGCCCCGCATATAGCGAATTACAATAATGCAGCCTGCAGGTAACAAAGGCATGGATTACAGTTTCCAAATGACTATGTGACAGAAAAGGCTTAATTTTCGCTATGTGGCGTAGATGAAAACAGCAAGATCTCACAATACCATTCACTTGAGCATCAAATCTGAGTTCTGCGTCCAGTTTTACCCCTAAGTTAGTGACCACCGCCTTCTGATGCGGTGCCAGAGAGGAAAAATCAAGCCCTTGGGCACCTACTGGGGTCTTAGGTGGCGTAAACAGAATAATTTCAGTTGTGTGTTCGTTAAAACACAAGAAGTTCTGAGCCAACCATAGCTTGATGTCCTCCAGGCAGTCCAATAGAGGTTGAATGGTGCATAAGCCACCATGCTTAATTGGAAAAATGACCTGGCAATCATCAGCATATAGCTGGAATGACACGTCATGTTTACGGAATAGTTCACCCAGGGGTAGGAGATATAAGGAGAAAAATAGTGGGGCCAAAGTTGATCCCTGGGGATCTCCCCAAGGCAGCTCAGCCAGATCGGAGGAACAGTCCCCCAAACTCACACAGAACTCCTCCCAGTCAAGTAAGATCGTATCCACTTAAGTGCCTTGCCCGTAATGCCCACAGACCGCTCCAGCCAGTTTATTAGGATGTTATGATCAACGGTATCAAAGGCTAATGTCAAGTCCAAGAGCACCAGAACCACAGCATCACTGGAATCATTTGCCAATAAAATGTCATCAAGGACCTTAAGCAGTGCAGATTCAGTGCTATGAAAGGGTTTAAACCCAGATTGAAATACTTCTCCAATTTCCCATTCCTGTAGAAAATACGTCAGTTGGATAAACACAGCCCTCTCTCTGATCTTTGAGATGAAAGGGAGTGTAGATACAGGTCTGTAATTGGACAAGATTGTTGGGTCCAACCCTGATTTCTTAAGCAGAGGTCGTACCACTGCCTGCTTTAGGGGAGTAGGGACTTCCCCAGATATCGAGCTGCTATTTACAATTTGCAGTACGTGATCAACCACTACTGAAAAAACTTCTGTCAGTAGCCTTGCCGGGAGAACATCAGTTACTGCCCCTGTTGGCTTAAGTCTCATGACAATCTCCTCAAGCTCTGCAAGAGTTAATGGTTGAAAACCCTCCAGTGCCTTTGGAACACAGAGATCTGCAGAGGGGGCATGCTTAAGTGGTGGAATAGAGGCCCTTGTCACCCTTACCTTGTCCAAAAAGAAGTCCAAAAACTTGTTACATGACTCAGTGGTGTACTCAATCGCAAGGGGCTCATTGACATTTAAAATAGAGTCCACTGTCTTAAAAAGTATCAGAGAATTCTGAGAGTTTAAGGAGATTATGTTGGCAAAGTACTTTCTCCTTGCATCTTTCACAGCCTTCTGATAGCCAATCCAAAGTCCTCTTATTAGGTCAAGCAAGCTCTGGAGCCCATCCTTTTTCCACCTCCACTCGGCCTTCCTGCACATCCTTTTCAGTGCTCGAGTACTGTACTGTAGGCTAGAAAACGTGTTAAATATATATATGAAACACTAAACCATAGTCAGTATGGATTCGTGGAAAAGAGGGACTTGTGATATGAAACAAGACACCAATCAACTAAAATGTATTGTTGTAAACACCTGCAAAAGGCTCCTGAGCCTTTAACGGTCTCTTAGTTTAAGTTGCATTAATTTTGACTCTGGAAAATAAAATGTGCTCTAATGTTATTTTGTTTCTCTGACAGACTGTATGTGTCATTTCATAAAATGTAATGCCTCCATCCCCACTACACACACACACACACACACACACACACACACACACACACACAGCAATGTATTAATGAGAAAAAATAGTAAAACAAAAAAATGACTTTTATATTTCCTGTGAATCACATGGGAATAATGTGAGAACCCAACCTGGGGTCAAAGGTGAGGTTTTGCTCAGAGGAAACAAACCTGAGACCTAACAAAAGAAGCCACAGACTCAGAATCACTGAACACTTTAATACATTTGAACGCTGAACCTTTGAGTTTATAATGACCTGAAACCCAACATTCAGTCCCTGAAAGCAGAGAAAAGCTCCTGAAAAGTCTCGCCTCACATAGAGCAGAGAGCCATTTGTCCCTTTGGTTATGAACGTCTAAACTGTAAAATCTACAGCAGTACAACGTGGACGATGGTGGTGGTCACATTCTTTACCGTCCCTGTGCTATTTACAGGTTCAAACAAACCCTTTCCACACAGCAGGTTTAAGGCAGGGTGGATTTGTTGTCTTCAGAAACTAAAAGCTGACGTGCTCCTGATGTAACTGGTGGGTTTGGCTCAGAGCTGGCTGATCGTACTGGATTGTTCCGACCAGTAAGCTCCAGTATCACATCTGCATGGGTTACGCTGTGATCTCTGCTTGAAATAAAGATAATGATTGTCAGAGGTTTTGATGCAAAGTTCAAATGGTCGACAACTATGATTAGCAGCTAAAGAACTTAAGGCTAAATGATTTCAACTGTCAAAAGCCCGTTTTCTGCCATCACAGCACCACCACCCCTCCCATCATACAGGTCAACACTCTGCATGTTTCTGTTTTCTGCTAATCATCACTTTCTGTCCCAGAGCTGCTGTCAGAGTCAGTTTCTCACAGAACAGATGGAGTTTAATAAACGAACACAGAAACATCAAACCCATACTGAGTGGAACCATCAGCTAGACTAACAGAATTACAGCAGACATAATTAGTGTCACTTTATCTGCTGATATTTCTTCTTTGCCTTCACAGATTTGTGAAAATGTGTCATTTATCAGTTACAAAGCCTGAATTGATTAATAATGTCTGATATTCCCCTCCAGCGAGTCAACAGAACCAGGAAAAGCTGTCTGTGGGGTAAAAATAAAACCTAACATGTTTACAGCAGTCATGCTGTTCTGAATAAGACAGCCAACAGGAAGAAAACTAAACTGGACTAATCTGGAGACAGTTTTCCGTTAACAGTTTATTCCTAAAGCTACTGAGTAGAAAATCTGGTATTTTCTTCTGTCCAGCATTTGTTCCACTACATTATTTCAGATCTTATCAGGCTGAACTAAAACATGAACACACGGATGTTTTACTCCAAACAAGCACGTATAGGAATTAGACCAGCAGTAAGAAATGCTTCACACGTTCTTCCATGTTAGCATGTTTAAGCACTTATTAAAGGTCAACTGATGTCGGTTTTTATATTGCCGATACCGATTTGCAGTACACCCGGTCAGCTGATGGCCGATATGTACTGCTGAATTTTAAGGACATCTTCCACCTTATTTCCACGCTTAAATGTCACTAATAACATCGGCAGGGTTGCGGGGATAACTGGTTTGACCACTACCTCAGGTTAAACCCCCGCTTTCCACCTAGGAAGCGGTTGAAGTCTCTTGTGTGGGAATATATTTAAAATATTCCCACACTGGAAAAACCGGGCAAATATCGGCCCGATACATTGGTCCACCCCAGCACAAATAATGTTAAAATGAAGGCATCACACTTTGACTTTATTTAAGGATCTTTGAATGAAATTGCAAAGAAATATGCAAAAGTTTGGAGATTACTCATCAAAACTTTTCTGCTGGAATTTTAATTATATTTGAGTCCATCAAATGCCAAGCTAAATAAAATATTATTTATTAATAGAAATAAGAATAAACGTGTGTGGTTGGCACCAGTCTGATCCACTGAACAGGAAATGATGCAACATTTGATCTATTCAAGCTGATTTAGTCCTTATTAACACACACATGCAAAACACGTGTTTTCTAATAGAATTCAATTAACACAATTAAATTAAGTGTTTGGACTTTATTATTATGATTTTTGCATTTCTTAAGTTTTCATGTGAATTGTCAAAAATCCCATTTTTGCATCAATAGATGAATAAATGTGTGATTCTTTACTTAAACTAAAATGTTTAAATCCAGTTCGTTAGTGGTGCAGCAGAATGTTTCAGTCTGATCATCAGATTTTCTGCTAAAAGCCTAGATTTGTGTTCAAGTTTTTTTTATAGTCTAAGAATATACACGAAGCCATAAAAATGATGCTAATCACTTAGCTTTTTTACTTGAGCCTGCAGAACACACATCTAGCTGTTCTGGGCTAACTTGGTACACAGCAGGAGCAGAATGATCTTTTTTCCTCAGATAGATGCAAACATACTAATGTGCATCTTCCTGTAAAGTCCAGTAGAGGGCAGTGTGGGGCAGTAAATAAACCCAGGTGATGTTCTGCAGCCTTACTGGGGGTAGAGGTCACTGCGTGTTTCCATGAAACATTCATGTGTTCAGTTTTATCGCTGACTCAGCTTTCTGATTCTGTGACCTGTTTTATCACGACCTCGTGATCCAGAACACAAACCAGGAATTCACGGATGTTTTCTCCATAAAACTGGAGTTTTCTCCTCAAGAATGACTTAAAGAAAAGGTGGATTACAGATGTCGTCTTGTTTCATTTAAAAGTAAAATGCTCATCTTCACAGGTGGAGGCACTGACAGCCTGGTCCTCCAACATCCGCCTCATCTCAACAGGAAAGATGGAGTCGTGTCGTCCGTGTCCATCCGTCCAGTTCAAGAACCATAAACCCACGCTCTCTAAGTCAAACCTGCAGCTCCTCCATCACCTCCATCACTATTGTCCTGGGTCCAGTCAGGATCAGGTTACTGACGGTCCGGTAGTCGTGGCAGAGGACGTTCAGTCCATTCACGGACACAACATACTGACACACCTGGAGACACGAGGACAGACAGGAGAGACGATGGAAACCTGACTGCTTTCATGTTTATTACATATTAGTCATTTCATGTGTTTTACACTAAAGATCAGTTCTTCAAGTTTGTGTCATGTTGTGGTGAAGAAAACTAACCCACGACATACAGAATCAGATCGGAGATGGTTTTAAAAGGTTTAAATAAGGATATATTGAAGGGAAACCAAGGGAGCAGCGTAACGAAGCTGAGTTCTTGTGCAGGGAGGCTGGTGCGGGAAAACTGTGGACAGATCGGAGTTAGATCCAATTTGCGGAAGGATCAGGAAATCAGACTTGTGCAGAGGACTTACGGTCTGGAGAGGTGGGAACTGGTTTGAGGGAGGAGTGGTCCGGTCTGGGTAGCAGGGACTGAGATCCAGGAGTGAGACGTGGAGGAAGCTGAGCTTGGGAAGGTCCAGGAGGGTTAGGTGGGCGGCTGGAGGTGGTTCTGGCCAGGGGAGAGGCTGAGAGACGAGCGGGGTTGGAGCTTCAGATGATGCGGGCTCCAGAGTTCTGCCAGTCAAATGAGTGTGGAGGTTTTGTCTGGGAACAAGAGCAGGAGGTCAAAAGGCAAAAATCCAAAAACTCATTAAATTCTTAAAACTCCAAATTACAAAAACACAATCTAACTCTCAAAAAACTCGAATAAGATAAACTAGTGGCTGTTAGAAGGTAGCCAGGTAGAGTAATCATCCAGCAAAGTGTAGGAGTCTCCCAGCTGCTTAAATACCCCTGGCCAGCTGATGAGCAGATCTGCTGCAGCTTGGTCACCTCCAGACACGCCCACCTGCAGAGGGAAACTCAAAAGACAGGGAGTGACAGCAGGGAAATACCTCAGACCGTGACAGTACCCCCCCCTCAAGGGACGCCACCCGGCGGCCGAGCAGAGGAGGAGGAGGAGAAGGAGGAGGAGGAGCGGGCCAACTCGAAATCCCGGATGAGAGAGGGGTCATCGATCCATGACCGCGGGACCCACTGTCGATGTTCCGGGCCATAACCCTCCCACTCGACCAGGTACTGGAAACCCCGGCCACGAGGTCGCACATCCAGAAGGCGCTGGACACGGTAACCGAGGCCCCCGTCAGCGAGACGCACAGGAGGCGGAAAGTCGACAGGAGGGCACAGGGAACTGGAGATGACAGGCTTAAGAAGGGAGACATGAAAAACGGGGTGGATCTTCATGTGGGACGGCAGATCCAAGCGGACGGAGGACGGGTTGATGACAGCTGAAATCGTGTAGGGACCGATGAATGTGGGGGAAAGTTTCTTGCAGTGGTCCTTCAATCTGATGTCCCTGGTGGAGAGCCAGACGCGCTGTCCAGGCGCATAGTCTGGGGCAGGACGCCGGTGCCGGTCGGCCAGACGCCGGTTGCGTTCTGCAGTCCTCTGTAGGGCCTGTTGCGTGGCCGCCCAAACCCGCCGGGCCCCCTTCAGGAACTGAGGAACGGAGGAAACTGTGGAGGGAAATTCAGAAGGGAACAAACTGGGTTGAATACCTGTCGAGGCCTCGAAGGGGGATAGTCCAGTGGCGGAGGAGACATGGGCGTTATGGGCGTACTCGATCCAAGGAAGGTGGGTACTCCAACTGGAAGGGCTAGAAGAACACAGACAGCGGAGCATGGCTTCTACCTCCTGATTTAGCCTCTCGCATTGGCCATTTGACTGCGGATGAAAACCAGATGTTAGCGCCACCTTAGCTCCTAAGCAGGTGGCGAAGTCCCTCCACACCCTTGAGATAAACTGAGGGCCGCGGTCAGAAAGTATCTCCGCAGGGATGCCATGGAGCCTAAAAACATGCTTAACAAGCAGAGTGGCGGTGTCAGCAGCAGAGGGTAGAGCCTTTAGCGGCACTAGGTGGCAAGCCTTGGAAAAACGATCGATAATGGTCAAAATAACAGTAAAGCCTCGAGAAGGGGGAAGACCGGTGACAAAGTCTAGTGCAATGTGGAACCAGGGCCTGGAGGGAATGGGTAGCGGATTTAATAGTCCAAAAGGGGGTTGGTTACTTCCCTTATTGCGGGCACAGGTTTGGCAGGCGGAAACGTACTCCTTGACATCCTTAAACATAGTGGGCCACCAGAAAGTCCTCCGGATTAAGGCTACGGTACGACTGACACCAGGGTGGGCAGAGAACTTGGCGGTGTGGCCCCAGGTAATCACCTTATGCCTGACGGAAGGAGGAACAAACAGGGTGCGGTTGGGTACCTGATTGGGACAGGGGTAGTTCCTTTGAGCCTCGAGCACCTGATCCCGTATCTCCCAGGTAACGGCTCCCAGGACACAATCGGGGGGTATGATGGTAGTTGGTTCGGGATCTGAATTCACCGAGAACTGTCGTGAGAGGGCGTCGGGCTTGACGTTCTTGTTGCCAGGTCTATAAGAAATGATAAAGTGAAAACGAGAGAAGAACAAGGCCCACCTGGACTGACGTGGGTTGAGTCTCTTAGCTTCCTTGAGGTAGGAGAGATTTTTGTGATCCGTCCATATCACAATGGGGTGCTCAGCTCCCTCCAGCCAGTGCCTCCATTCCTCCAAGGCGAGTTTTACGGCCAGGAGCTCACGATCTCCCACATCGTAGTTCCTCTCTGCGGGTGAGAGGCGCCGCGAGAAGAAGGCGCAGGGATGGAGGCGGTGATCTGTGGGGGAGGTTTGAGATAGAACAGCCCCGACTCCCGTATCCGAGGCGTCAACCTCGAGTGTGAACTGCTTTGCAGGGTCTGGACGGGTGAGAATAGGTGCCTGAATGAATCTCTCCTTTAATTCACAAAAACTTCTGGAGGCTTCAGCGTTCCAAAAGAAAGGCCTCTTTACCGAGGTCAGTTGTGTCAAAGGGGCGGCTATCTGGCTGTACCCCTTAATAAACCGACGATAAAAATTAGCGAAACCCAAAAATCTCTGCAGCTGTTTGCGTGTGGAAGGAGTGGGCCAGTCCTTTACTGCCTGTACCTTTTCGGGGTCGGGTCCCAGCCTTCCACTCTCCAGTACGAAACCTAGGAACTTAACAGATGGGACATGGAATTCGCATTTCTCCGCCTTAACGTAGAGCCGATTTTCGAGCAGGCGTTGGAGAATGGCACGGACATGACCAGTGTGTTCCTCGGGGGTCCTCGAAAAAATCAAAATGTCGTCAAGATATACCGTGACGAATTTGTTCAGGTAGTCGCTCAAAACTGTGTTTACCAGGTTCTGAAAAACGGCGGGTGCGTTCGTGAGGCCAAAAGGCATGACTAAATACTCAAAATGTCCTATTGGTGTTTTGAAAGCCGTCTTCCACTCATCTCCCTCTCTGATGCGAACCAGATGGTAAGCATTTCTGAGATCTAACTTGGTGAATATGGTAGCGTCTTGTATGGGTTCAAATGTGGATGACAGTAAGGATAGTGGATACTTGTTTCTAATGGTGATTTGGTTTAAGCCACGGTAGTCTATGCAAGGTCTCAGGGTGCCGTCCTTCTTGGAGACGAAGAAGAAGCCGGCACCCAGAGGAGAGGTGGAAGGCCGAATTAAGCCGGATGCCAGGGACTCGGAGATGTACTGTTCCATACTTTCCCGTTCAGGTTTGGAGATGCTGTAGAGACGGCTAGAGGGAAGAGGTGCTGCGGGGAGAAGATCTATGGCACAATCATAAGGGCAGTGAGGCGGTAGGGAGGATGCTTTGTGTTTAGAAAATACCTGCTGGAGGTCATGATATTCAGGAGGAACCCCGGTGAGGTCGGGGGGTGTGATTTTCAGGGCTCGAGGCTCGGAACTAGGTCGGGCAGGTCCCAGACAGGTTGAATGACACTTGTTGCTCCACATCTCCACCTGGTTTGTGACCCAGTTAATGCGGGGGTTATGGTTCCTTAGCCAGGGATGACCCAGAACCACAGGAGACTGGGGGGATGGAAACACAAAAAAGGTGAGTTCCTCGCTGTGGTTACCTGATGTCATAAGGCGAATGGGTGTCGTCTTGTGGGTGATCGAAGTGAGGGAGCCCCCATCCAAGGAGGACACCCGGCAGGGTGTTTGTAGAGGAAGGGTGGTGACCCGGAGTTGCTCCACTAGCTGTTGGTCAAGGAGATTTAGTTCGCAACCTGAGTCAATTAATGCCAGAGAGGGAAGAGTTATTTGATTATGTGACAAGGAACAGTCCAATACACACCGAGAGTTTAAGTCTGACCGAGAGCCACCCACCAGTACTCTCGGGGCTACTGATGGGTCCTGTAGTTTTAACTGCTTGGGGCAGTTGGCCACAAAATGCCCAGGCATGCCGCAATACAAACACGCCCCTGAACTCATGCGCTTGTTTCTCTCCTCTTGGGTTAATCTAGCTCGGCCAATCTGCATGGGCTCACTGGGGGGCGGAGCTGGAGCTGCTGGATTCACATCTTGCGGGCAGTTAAGACGAGATGGTAATGGAAAGTTGTTACCTTTTTGGCGTGCCTTATGTCTCTTTTCCATCCGACTGCACAGTGCGATGAGACTCTCGAGATCAGGTGGTTCTTGGCAGAACGCGAGTTGATCCTGAAGCTGCTCGTTTAGAGCCTGGGTGAACGCCCCTTTAAGCGAGGCTTCATCGAGGGTGGAGGTGGCGGCCAGGGTTCGAAACTCTATGGAAAATTCAGCGATTGAGAGCCTCCCCTGACGTAAACTCCAAATCTGTCTGGCCACATCGGCCGCTGACTCAGGCTTGTCAAAAGTCATTTTAAAATCTGTCAGAAACTCGTCTAACGAGTTCTTGAGGAAGCTCGGGTTTCGGCTCTTTGCCTCCGCCCACCGGAGTGCCTTGCCGCGTAGAAGACCGATGATGTAGGAGATCTTAATTTCATCGGTGTAAAAGGACTCCGGTGATCTTTGGAAAGCCAGCTGGCACTGGAGGAGAAAACCTCGACAAACCTCCCGATTGCCATCGAAAAACTCCGGTGGAGGAGAGGTGGCGACCCGGAAACAGGGTAGATCGGATGGTGCAGGGAGAACGGGTCCAGGCCGACTTGGAGCGGGGAATGAGGCTTGCTCCGGAGAGGTGAGTGGGTGGCTTAACTCCTTTATCATAGTTCCTAATTCAAACAAAGTCTGGTTAGTGTGGGAGAGTTGATCGGACAAAGAATGGAGCGAATTACTGTGCTGAGCCAGGGTGGCGGAAACGGAGGGAACTGATTCTGTATTGAGGTTAGAGGAATGGCTGGATGATTCTGTCATGTTGTGGTGAAGAAAACTAACCCACGACATACAGAATCAGATCGGAGACGGTTTTAAAAGGTTTAAATAAGGATATATTGAAGGGAAACCAAGGGAGCAGCGTAACGAAGCTGAGTTCTTGTGCAGGGAGGCTGGTGCGGGAAAACTGTGGACAGATCGGAGTTAGATCCAATTTGCGGAAGGATCAGGAAATCAGACTTGTGCAGAGGACTTACGGTCTGGAGAGGTGGGAACTGGTTTGAGGGAGGAGTGGTCCGGTCTGGGTAGCAGGGACTGAGATCCAGGAGTGAGACGTGGAGGAAGCTGAGCTTGGGAAGGTCCAGGAGGGTTAGGTGGGCGGCTGGAGGTGGTTCTGGCCAGGGGAGAGGCTGAGAGACGAGCGGGGTTGGAGCTTCAGATGATGCGGGCTCCAGAGTTCTGCCAGTCGAAGATGGGTGTGGAGGTTTTGTCTGGGAACAAGAGCAGGAGGTCAAAAGGCAAAAATCCAAAAACTCATTAAATTCTTAAAACTCCAAATTACAAAAACACAATCTAACTCTCAAAAAACTCGAATAAGATAAACTAGTGGCTGTTAGAAGGTACCCAGGTAGAGTAATCATCCAGCAAAGTGTAGGAGTCTCCCAGCTGCTTAAATACCCCTGGCCAGCTGATGAGCAGATCTGCTGCAGCTTGGTCACCTCCAGACATGCCCACCTGCAGAGGGAAACTCAAAAGACAGGGAGTGACAGCAGGGAAATACCTCAGACCGTGACAGTTTGAGCCTTAAATAAATCAAAAGATTGACACACATCGGATTAGCCACGGATTGACAAATGATGGTGTTAAAGTTGTTTTAGTCAAATCTTAAAGACTCCATATTAAATCATTTAAATATCTTTACTTGGAGTTCAGGTTGTGAAGGAAACTTCTGCTCACTGTCTGTAAAACTGACTCAGACATTTTTGTATTCAATTCCAAAAGTCAGCCACGCGTGGATGAACATCCAATCATTAGTTTGAAGAGTTTCATTAGAATCCAGAAGTGGTCCATGAAGATTTTGCCAATAAATAAATAAATAACACACAAATGCACAGGTGAATGAATCAAACACACCCAACACAACCTGTGGAAGGATTTTCCCTTCATCTGTTGTGCTGTTGACTTGATACTGGCTGGTTTAGATTCCCTTTGAAACAGAAAAACTCAGTTTTTCTGTATGATTGCTGCAGCCAGCACATTTCCGTACTGATGCTCCTCAGCTGTGATCCTCAGAGAAAAAAGCTCCTTTCACCGTTTTAGCTAAATATTCAAATAATGTTTATTCCAGGTGTTCAGTTATAAAAGAGGAGTGCAGGAAATCCCCAGGCCATGATGTAACCAAACACAGAAAGGGATCATTGAACTCGTCCAGAACTCCAAGGTCATAAAGATGTAATTGAGGCTGTTTAACACTGGGAACATCAGAACAGCCACACCTGCATCACTCATCTAACTGTCACAAACTCCTCCAGCTGACTCCATTTCCCAGCATTCTCGCCACCACTTCCAAACATTCCCGCCACCAACGTGGCCGCCGACGTCATCACGCCAACACTGTAAAAGGAAGTGCCGGCTTTCATTCATTACTCTGTCATCGTTCTCACCAGACTTTGTATCGAGTTCCCAGGCTTACCAGCCCTCAAACCTTCAAACCTGACCTAAAGGATATAACCACGCTGGTTATCTCCATCACTCCGAGTCTGGGCAACAGACTTTCTCAGCCACGCTTCAGCTCTGCCACCAAACCTGACAGGATGACAGAGTCTCAAGTTGACCCAGCGGAGTTCGCTCGTCTGCGTGTTGAAGTGGCTCAACAGCGCGCAACCATGGATCAGCATACGGCAGAGATGAACCAGCTCCGTGCCGTAGCTGATCGCCAAGCCACAAAGATCGAGTCACTCACTGAGCTAGTTCTCCAGCTTTCCACCGCTCTGCAACGACAGACCACAGCTGTCACCGACAGGATGGAACCACGCCTCAGCCTTCCAGAGAAGTGGGACGGAACCAGGGGGTCCCCGGAGGGCTTGCTGGCAACCCTGGCCATGACTTTTGAGTGCCAGCCGGCCCGTTACCCCACATCCTGCTCTCGTGTCGCCCTGCTGACCTAACTGCTGACGGGTCAAGCAGGTGAATGGGCGGCGGCTCTTTATAATCAAAAATTTCCTGCCTGCAATGACTATGAGACTTTTGTGAAGGAGATGAAAAAGACATTTGTGCACCCCAGCAGCGAGGTCTTGGACGAAACTCGGCTGCTTCAGCTTCGCCAGGGCTCCCAGACGGCGGCTCAGTACACCTCTCGCTTCCGGATGACAGCCGCTTGGTTGAGGTGGGCTGACGCCGCCCTAAAGGCCATTTACCTGGAGGGATTGTCACCTAGAATCCGGGAGGGCATGATCGGGCACGAGGTCCCAACCTCCCTGGACCTGGCAGTGGATCTGGCTCTCCAACTGGACCGCTGTATCCTGAACCGGCCGAGCACCATGTCAGCTCCCGTACACACCAGAACGTCACCCCGCCGTCCGGCTCACCAACCGACAAAGGAGCCGATGCAACTCGGACATCTCCCCCTGAGGAACGGGCACGGCGCTATCAGGAGGGAAGGTGCGCGTACTGCGGGGATTTGGGTCACCACCGTGGCACGTGCCCAAAACGACCGGGAAACGGTCCCTCCGGGTCGGAGTAGGGGCTGTCCCGTCCGGCGTCTCCACTTTTCCGGCTCCACACCGAACCACTCTCCCGGTCTCCCTCCACCTGGACCAAGGCCCGATCAGACTGGAGGCTCTTTTAGACACTGGGGCTGCGGAGTGTTTTATCGATCACGGACTGGTTACTCAGCTCAAGATACCCCTCACCGCTCTCGACCGACCCATTCCCGTGACCTCTGTGGACGGACGGCCCATCATGCCGTACCCTCTCACCCACCGAATCCAGGGTCTCCACATGGAGACCCTCCACTTCCTGGTCATCAAGGCTCCGGCTACACCACTCATCCTGGGTCATTCCTGGTTCTGCCGTCATGAGCCTCACATCTCCTGGTCCACCAGTGAGGTCCTGGCCTGGGGCACGGGTTGCCAGAACCACCGGGGCTCCCCTACACCTCGGACTGGAGCAGCCCCTCCCACAGACGTAGACCTGACGTTCGTCCCTCCTCAATACCACAACCTCACTCAGGTCTTCGCTAAAGAACCCACTACCAGGGTACCTCCTCATCGACCCTATGACCTGGAGATTAGGCTCCAGCCCGGCACCCCCCCCCCCCCCCCCTCGGGGCCGCCTGTTCTCCCTCTCTCTGGAGACCCGGGCAATGGACAATTATATAACTGATGCCCTTCAGAAGGGATTCATCCGTCCCTCAACATCCCCCGGGGCTGCGGGTTTTTTCGTTGTAAAGAAGAAGGAGGGAGATCTCAGGCCCTGTATAGACTATCGAGGGTTAAATAAAATAACGATCCGGGACCGTCACCCTCTCCCTCTCATGGGCACCGCCCTGGACGCCATCACACAAGCCGCTGTATTCACTAAACTGGACCTGCACAGCGCGTACAACCTGATCCGTAATAAGGAAGGTGAGGAGTGGAAGACCGCCTTCATCACGCCCACCGGCCACTATGAATATTTGGTGATGCCTTTTGGCCTCTGCAACAGGCCCGCCGTCTTCCAGCGCTTCATCACGGATGTGCTAAGCGACATGTTGGGCCGCTGGGTCTTTGTTTACCTAGATGATATCCTCATCTACTCACGCACGGCCGAGGAGCACATCCGGCATGTTCGGGCTGTTCTGTCCCGCCTCCTGGATCATGGACTGTATTGTAAACTAGAGAACTGTGCATTTCACCAGGAATTCCACCTCCTTCCTGGGTTTTACCATCTCCTCCCGGGGTCTGAAGATGGACCCTCAGAAGGTCCAGGCAGTGGCTCAGTGGCCTCTACCCACGACCCTGAAACAGCTGCAAAGCTTTCTGGGTTTTTCGAACTTTTATCGGAGGTTCATATGTCACACAGTGGAATGTGTGTTTTTCTGTTGCTTTAAATTCTTTTATTAATTGTTGGAATTTCTTAACAGTTTTGTATTATTGCATGATTTTGTCGTGTGTTGTTGGTTTTATGTGCCTGTTTAGTTTATATTGTTTTTGCCACTGTTGACATGACAGTCACCTGAAGAGGTGGGCGTGACTGGGAGAGCGCACCAGGTGCGCATAGTTAGCGGGCTGATAAAGGGACGAAGCTGCAGAACTGCAGGAGGACAGAGGAAAAAGAGACCGAAGAAACCCGAAGGCAGAGGGACTGGACTAATAGGTGGACGTAGCACGGAACGCGTTGGATCGCAGGAGGACCGGTTCATCCCTGGCGTGCAGCGACAACGAGTGGGAGCAACGCCTTTGAATGACAGTAGGGCAGAGGTTGGACCTCTGCCTGCATCCGTGAGTAAACGGCTTCCTCTGTTGTATGCTGGGTGACGCGCCGTATGGGCCGATCCTACGAGAAAGAGATTGCACTGCGCCAGTACAGACTAAAGTTCTGCCCCAGTGTTCTGTCCTTGTCAGGGAGGAGCGGCGAGAGCCCCCGGGAGAGCACGCCTGAGACGAGTGCTTGCTGAGAGCGGGACCAGAGACTGCTGGAGTCGGACGCTGAAGCCGGGACGCCGCCTTTCCCATCCTGTTCGTGACGTTGTGGATCTGGGAGGAGCCCAACTATCTTTTGGGATCTTTTTGAAGAACGTTTTAAACTGTTTTTATGGACTCAAACTTTTAGTTGTATATTTTTAGACGGGCTTTTATTTAGTTAATAAAAGAGGTTGCAGGCAAACTTCTGCTCTCTGGTGTCTCTGTCCCTCTGGTTTTGCACCCTCGCTCTCCATCTGTGTCGTTGTGAACCCCTGTGTGACGCTGGAGCTCTGCCGCTCCGGCGTTGCCTAGGTGACACATACGCAACTTCAGTTCCCTCACAGCGCCTCTGACCCCCCTCACCAAAACCACCAACCAGCCTTGACCTTTCCGCCTTACTCCAGAGGCTGTCCGTGCTTTCCATGAGCTGGTCGGACGTTTTACTAAAGAACCCATCCTCCTCCACCCGGACCTACGTCGTGGAGGCCCCTGCTCCCTCTGATGTGGGAGCAGGGGCTGTCCTCTCGCAAAGGGTCCAGACTCTAAGCTCCACCCATGTGCCTACTTCTCCCGGAAGTTTTCCCCCACACAGCAGAATTATGGGGTCGGCGACAGAGAGCTCCTGGCTATAAAATGGGCTCTGGAGGAATGGCGGCAGTGACTCTTGGGGACCACCGATCCCTTTCTGATCTGGACCGACCACCAGAATCTCATTCATCTACAGACTGCCTGCCAACTCAACCCTCGTCAAGCTCGGTGGGCCCTCTTTTTCGAGCCGTACATCTTTCATATCGCCTACCGGCCCGGCTCCAAGAACCTCAAGGCGGACACTCTCTCTCTGCGTTTCGCACCAGAGTCAAGCCCCCCGGAGCCTCTGACCATTCTGCCGACAACGCTTCCTGGCCTCCCTCCAATGGCCGTTGGAGCAGTCCATACGGGCCGCACTTCCTGGCGATCCAGCGCCTCCGGAGACTCCACCGAACCGTCTCTACGTTCCAGTCTCCTGCCGACAAGAGGCACTCACGTGGGGGCATTGTTCACGGCTCGCGGGACATCAAGGACAAGCCCGTACCCTCCAGTTCCTCCGTCGGGCTCTCTGGTGGCTGTCCATGAGGAAGGACGTCCGCGAGTTCACTGCTGCATGTGATGTGTGTGCTCGCTCCAAGTCCTCTAACCGACCCGGCGCTGGAGAGTTACAGCCTCTCCCTGTGCCCAAGCGGCCGTGGTCACACATCAGGCTGGATTTTGTCACGGGACTGCTGTCGACCACCTGGACACCATATTGACTATCACGGACCGTTCTCCAAGGCTGTGCACTTAGTGGCCCTGACCAGCCTCCCCAATGCCAAGAGGACGGCCAAACTGCTCCTAGAACAGGTGGTGCGGCTCCATGGTTTCCCTCAGGACGTGGTTTCCGACCGAGGACCCCAGTTCGTCTCACGCTTCTGGAAAGAGTTCTGTCGCCTGGTCGGTGCTTCCACCAGCCTGTCCTCTGGGTACCATCTGCAGAAGAACGGTCAGATGGAGAGAGCTAACCAGCAGCTTGGACGCTACTTGCGCTGCTTTGCTTCATCCCAGCCGACCATCTGGCCCCGCTTCCTCCTGTGGGCGGAACTGTCCCACAACCTCCAGACCTCCTCTGCCACGAGTATGTCTCCCTTCGAGACCTGTTATGGGTACCAGCCCCCTCTGTTCGACCATCAGGTGCCTGAGGTGGAGGTCCCTGCTGCCCAGACGCTGGTCCGCCGCTGTCGGCTCGCCT